>NW_028221440.1:2311596-2333685 GCF_014529385.1 Adiantum capillus-veneris
AACAAAGAAATACAAAGCAACTCATGGATGATGGAGATAAAGGATGAGAGAGAGAGAGAGAGAGAGAGAGAGAGAGAGAGAGAGAGAGAAGAGAGGGTAAAGAGTTTGATCATAGACAATCAGAATCACCCCACTTAGAGAAAAGAGAGAGATGGAGTCAACTCACAAAACAAATTACAGAGGGATGAGCAGGAAGGTTAATTCACAAAGACTGAGTGAATGAGAGATAAGCAAAGTGGTCAAATCAACAACAACACACACAACATACACACACAGAGTCTGAGCTACTATGTGTGGATTGAACAATTGATGCATACATACTATATTGCTCGCTCACACCTATACAATGGCGTCGACAAAAGCCTGCTTGTCCAATCCAAGAAAAGGCATGTCTGATTTTGGAGAAACTTGAGGGGCAAGCGAGTTGAGAATTTTGGTAACTTGTGTGGATATGTACATACTTTGTAGGCAACTATATGAGCAACCAAATGCTAAAAATTCATTTTTAATTGTTCACATCCCATGTATGCCCTCCTTTTTTACTATTGAGGATGTATAACAGTGGGATTGAAAAGTTGGCCACTTGCAAAGCATGAGATCTTCAAGGTATCAAGCCATAGATTATTAAATGCATGGAGATTTTACACATGAGTGCATGTGTGATATGTTCAACCTTGCACTTCAACATGGTATGCCTTATAATTGGAGTACTAATTGGGTCAAGACTTTGCACAAAGGAGGGATGTAAAGAATGTAAACAACTACCGAACTATAATGATTGGGTCTCTTATGGAAAATTTGTTTGGGTGCATAATGGAGATGAAATTGAGTGATTGGGCTAAAGGGAATGACAAGCGTGAAAAAGGAAAAGTGGATATTTTGTCAATGCCATAGCACCATTGATCATCTTGTCACTCTTCATGTTCTCAAGGAGGAAAGTTGGTTGAAAACAAGCGATTGTATTGTTCTTTTGTGGACTTTAATAAATCCTTTGACATGATTCCACGCAACAATTTGTGGAGAAGGATGGAAGAACTCCAAGTGCCAGGTGATTTTATGCTTGCGGGTTCTTGAATCTATGAGAAGGTGGTGTGTCGATTGCGCATGGGAAGAGGAATTTAAAAAAAAAAACTGCAAGCACTATTTGGGGTTAAACAAGAATTTATGTTGTCACCAACTCTCTTTGGTCTATGCATTGATATTGAAACAAATGGTACTTGACTTTATGCAAGAAGAAGGCATTGAAGAGGTCACTATTTGCAATGCGGTAATCATGCTTTTGTTGTATGCAAATGATATAGTGCTTCTAGCACACACTTTAGAAGATGCACAAAAGCTTTATGGTTGTCCTTGAGAACTTTTGCATTGTGAATGAATCCAAGACAAAGACTATGCTCGTGAAAACCAACCATAAGGAGAAGCCATGAATTTTTGTACAACAATGAGACACTTGAAGTTGTTAAGAGCTTAAAGTACCTTGGCCTTGATGTTCCGACCAATCACAAGTGGCATGAATATGCCATGCATTGTTTGGAAGTGGGAAGGAGAGCATACTATGCATTTGAGAACATGTGTAATGCGGGAAACATCAAGTGTTGGGTTCTCAAGAAGTACCTTTTTGACACATTGGTGACACCAAGTGTGGGGTGGGAGCATCTCAAAGTCTACTTGGAAAGATTTTGAGAATGTCAAAAAGAGTTTTCTTACAAGCTTTCTCCAAGTTAAGACACAAACACCGTATATGCTCCTACTTCTTGAGTTGGGATCTCTTCCAATTGAAGTTATGGGCATGGAAAGGGTTGTGGAGTACGTGATAAAGATAAGTCAAAACCCCTCTCATCGACTTCCTACAATTGCATGGGAAGCAAGCAAAAAAGTTCAAAAGACGCATAAAAGCAAGATTTGGGCAAGGGATGGATGCAAGACATCAAGAAGAAGTTTGGGAGATGGGATGCATTACACTTGCTACATGATGCCTCAATTAACTCGCAAAGAGAATGAAGCTTTTCTACAACCCCGATGTATTACGGCTTGGGAGGAATCGGGTGGGTCACGCTTCATACATTACACTACCCATATTGCCCCCAACTACAAAACCATTTTCTTCACTGAAAGAGGAAACCGTATTCACATTTACATGCTTCAGCAGCTATCCCCTTGTCAGCGATATGCATTATCGCAGCCATTCGGCTTAGCTCCCATGCTCTTTGATGTGAGACATGGCATTGAGGCAATGGAGAAGAGTCAAATCGACTTTGCACATTATGCTCACTTCAAGCTGAAGAGTCTGAGTACCACACACTACTAGAGTGCTCAACTTTTGCTCACATCCGAAATTGCTTCCCTCACATTTTTTGCCATGACTTAGACCTACACACTTTCCTCTCCCAACCACAATGTGGGCTCTACATTGCGACTCTCATCACCACAATTTTGGAGCATTGAGAGTCACTCATCAGCCACACACATACCACATCACATGTGACTTTGGTCCCATAGGTTATATTTGACCTCCGAGGACAATAATAAAATCTGTGTGTGTGTGTGTGTGTGGGCACAATAAAGATTTGTTTGATGCATGAAATACATATTGTACATGCACAGAAAATACAAAATGTAATTGAAAACAAAGTTTTCAAAGGCATTCATTTCAATCTCTGTCTTCCTCTCTCTTTGTGTGTGTGTGTGCGCGCACACATGCAACAAAGGATTGATGCATAAAATGTAATTGTATAAGCACAAAAAAACAAATTGTAATTGAAAACTGAGTTTTGAAAGGTATCCATTCCAATTTGTCTCCATAAAACTCTCTCTTTCCTTCTCTACACGCACAAATATAAAAGAGTGAAGAGAATGATCTACTTTTAAATTATTTAGAAACACTAAATTAATTTATCAGCCTCTCCTCTCTCTCTCTCTCTCTCTCTCTCTCTCTCTCTCTCTCTCTCTCTCTCTCTCTATATATATATATATATATATATATATATATATATATATATATATATATATATATAATATATATATATATATGTACATGAAAATATTTTGTATATATGCTCAACAGAAAAAACGATGCAATCTCATTCTCTCCCTCCATCTCTCTCTCTGTAAATGTAGATATTGTGTACGTACTCAATAGCAAAAAAGGTGCAATCTCATTCTCTCCTTTGAATATGTATACACAACACTCTCTCTCTCTCTCTCTCTCTCTCTCTCTCTCTCTCTCTCTCTCTCTCTCTCTCTCTCTCTCTCTCTCTCATGCGTGTCTATATTTCTCTAATTTCAGTGTATCTGAAAGTGTCTTCCACAGAGAGCAATATCGGATCTAAAGTCAAGGAAAGCATATGTCGGGCTCAAGGTCAATGGAGGTAACACATTACTCTTTCATTTGCAACTTTATATTTTAGAAAACAACATTTATATCAACTCCATATAATGAACTAAAACTTTCAAAAAGCAATACTCCAATCCATATAGAATTTGAATATGCTTATTGTTACAAAGTAGTATTGGTAAAGTCCAAACAACAAAAATAGAAGACAATTCTACACAAAAATTGTCATTGAGGACCTTCTATATATGGAGAGACGAGCTTTTGAAATTTCATGCAAGACAAAAAGAAGAGAACATGAGTGTATTCCTTCTGAGGATATCCAAAAAGGTTTAGTGAAGCTTTTAGTACGTTGGCCAAAATTCCAAGGACACAATGACCTGATTAAAGTGAACGAGGGTTCTTTTTAAATGAATGTAAGATGATACTAGGTCAAATCCGACAAAGTGCAAAGGCTATATACTTTGACGAATTTTTGCCTAGTTTTTTTTCCGAAAAGAATAACCTTATTAGAGTCGTTATATTCTAGTTACAAACAAAAAACATCAACAAACAAAAAACATCAACAAAAATAAAACACAACGCAACATCTGAACCAAGAGATGCTCCAATGATCAAAATTTTGAACCCTTCATAGATAAATTTTCCTTTTGACAACATGTATTGGTTTAGGAGAACATACCAATGTTTACATTATACAATGCAATTTTGCATCCTCCACAAAATGACACAATCACATTGTACAATAAAAACTACAAACTATCAACCAGATTAATACACAAACATACACACGAATATATTGAAAATTCACTTGTAACAGATACAAATCAAGTGTAACGGAATATGGCTATAACATTGATAGTAGCAGAATTAAAGTAACAATAGTGAGCATTTCCATAAGAGAATTGTTAATAAAGAGAATAAGGAGAGTTGTTGATTAAAGGCAGAAAAATGAAAATTATACCTAGTTAGCTTGGCATGAATAATACCTGTCAAAGAGAGAGAGAATTAAAGAAATTGACAACAGTTGAGGACCGGATTTACTTGGAGCCGATCCCCCCTCCAAAAGGTTTTTGTATTATAGATTCTCCCATGAAGAGAGACTTGGTACAATACACACTTTGTGTTCCTTTGAGACCTTGTTGATGCAATGAAGATGGTAATCTTCATGCACCAAAATTATGCATGTAACTAATTTGCAAAAGCATTAACTTGTCCCTGGCCTCAATCCCAAGACCTCAAACAGCTTCAAAGGTGAGAGAGCTAGTAAAGAGTGACGGAAGGGAAGAGAAAGAAGAAGTATCATACGAGAAAGAATTACTTTCCTCGCCATAGATTACTCTTGGAGCTTAGCTTAGCATAGTAATATAGATAGTAGAGAAGATGAGCATGCCATTGAAGCTTTGCTCTTGGTTGGATTTGCATTCCATAGCCAAGAGGTGTTGGTGTAGGCTCTCTACTTCTCAAGCTTGGAGAAGGAGATGGAGATGGAGTTCTTGCTCAACACAATGATAGAATGTGTGAGAGTGTGTGAGTGTGAGAGAGAATGCAAAAATCAAGCCCCCTACAAGCCTTGGTCGACCCCTCTTTCTAGCTCATGCTTGCACCTCATTGGCCCTTGCCAAGCTTAAACAATAAATGGTCTTGGACATAACTAGCAATAGAGGTAGCATTTGGAAAAGTGTCCTCCTTTCCCCTTTGAGAGAGAGGGCTTGAATAATGCTTGGTAATTATTTAATTAATTTAAATTCTCATTGGACCTCTCTAAAGGTAGGCGTTAGGTACATTATGAGGGCAACCTTGCTAGGGGCTTGACATGTGTCATATATGCCTCCTATGGAAGGGGTGATTGTTGAGAGGGCTTGCCCCCTCGTTTGTAGGCACTTCAAGCACCTCAGTCATCAAGCACCTTAAGCACCTTAGTCATGAAGCACGACGAGCACCTTAAGCACCTTAGTCAGCTCAAGCACCTCAAGCACCGTAGTCATCTCAAGCATGACAAGCACCTCAAGCACAGACTTAGCTTGTCTAAGGTCTAAAGTACCTAAAGGTTCTAGGTCTAAGGACTTTTATCACTAATCTTTGGAGGTCTTTAATGAAGCTAACCCTAAGGTCTTTTAAGCTCCATTATCTGCTCATTGCTCTTTGGTAGACCATCTCCCTTTGAACCCTTCATGAGAGGTAGCTTTCTCTCCCTTTTG
This sequence comes from Adiantum capillus-veneris, assembly GCF_014529385.1. Classification (NCBI taxonomy): domain Eukaryota; kingdom Viridiplantae; phylum Streptophyta; class Polypodiopsida; order Polypodiales; family Pteridaceae; genus Adiantum; species Adiantum capillus-veneris. The sequence goes on from NW_028221440.1 coordinate 2,317,129, forward strand.
GTCCCATGCTAAGATAGATCCAAAAGCACATATCTATATTCTAACTCTTGTTCCCATTCATTTTTCCACGTTAAATGATGAATGAGAAAATCATTTGGGATAGTTAGATCTTAGATTTTATGACATCAAGCAATCAAAATTGTAAACTTGTATCGTTCACCAACCAACAAAGGCAATATTCTTCACAAGTCTAAGCAGTATCTTGCAACGCACAATTGAATCAATGAAAACTTTAGTACTGGGTGATTTCAACATTGATTTCCTTCAACAATCAAAATATCGAGATACTCTTGTCAACATAGTACAATCATGCATGTAGAACACTTGAAAGTAGGTTACATTCGTTTTGTGTAACTTCAAATATAAATTCCTCATGCTTCTATTTAGCATTTCGATTTCACCATTGCCTCTCTCTCTCTCTCTCTCTCTCTCTCTCTCTCTCTCTCTCTCTCCCCCCCCCCCCCCCCCCCCCCCGGCGCACCCGCCCACCCCGTGTATGTATGTGTCTACACTCCAATGCCTCTGTTTATATGAGTAAGGGTGAGTTCAGACTAGGCGGCGGAAGAAAAATGCAAAGGGGCGTCGATCCTCCATGGCAAAATTTGATTGGCTGGAGTTGAGGCACTCTTCCACCGGGCCCTCCATTTTTCTTCCCCCCCCCCCCCCCCCCCCCCCCCCCCCTCGGAAGAGTTGATGGCCTCTCTTAGCCCCCTTCACTTTTTCACTTTCCCTCCTCCACATTGTTCACACTAGGCGGCGGCACATTTAGGAAGGCTTGTTTCTTCCGCCGGTTCAGTCTGAACCAAGCCTAAGGGTAAGCAACTCTCCCTCTCTCCCTCCTCTCTCTCTCTCTCTCTCTCTCTCTTCCTTAAGCGTTAGTGTTATCTATCTCATGCGTGTCTATATTTCTCTAATTTCAGTGTATCTTGAAAGTGTCTTCCGCAGAGAGCAATTTCGGATCTAAAGTCAAGAAAGCATATGTCGGGCTCAAGGTCAATGGAGGTAACACATAACTCTTTCATTTGCAACTGTATATTTAGAAAACAACATTGTGTATATCAAATCCATAAAATGAACTTACATTTTCAAAAAACAATACTCCAATCCATACAAAATTTGAATATGCTTATTGCTACACAGTAGTATTGGTAAAGTCCAAACAACAAAAATAGAAGACAATTCTACACAAAAATTGTCATTGAGGACCTTCTATATATGGACAGAGACGAGCTTTTGAAATTTGACGCATGACAAAAAGAAGAGAACATGAGTGTATTCCTTCAGAGGATATCCAAAAAGGCTTTAAATGAAGCTTTTAGTACGTTGGCCAAAATTTCAAGGACGCAATGACCTGATTAAAGTGAACAAGGGTTCTTTTTATAATGAATGTAAGATGATACTAGGTCAAATCCGACACAGTGCAAAGGCTATATACTTTGACGAATTTTTGCCTAGTTTTTTTCCGAAAAGAATAACCTTATTAGAGTCGTTATATTCTAGTTACAAACGAAAAACATCAACAAAAGTAAAGCACAACGCAACATCTGAACCAAGAGATGCTCCAATGATCAACATTTTGAACCCTCCATAGATAAATTTTCTTTTGGCAACATGTATTGGTTTAGGAGAACATACCAGTGTTTACATTATACAATACAATTTTGCATCCTCCACAAAATAACACAATCACATTGTACAATAAAAACTACAAATTATCAACCAAATTTATACACAAACATACAAACCACGAAGAATTTGATTTTTGGGAAGCACAATGAATGAGGTAATTAATGAGAGGGGGAGGGGATAGACCCATATCTCCATTGTGGGGGATATTCTCATAACATTTCTTAATGTCTGTTGAGTAGAAAATGCTAGCACCCTTTGGTAGGTTTATTACAAAATCATAGATGGGTTCAATAATCCACCAGGATTGTATCCTTAAGTTATGGCATAGAAGAGCTTTTTGGTTAAGTGCCCTAGCTCTTTGTTTTAGCATAGGTAGGCAAGTCTTCAAGAGGCATGCCATAAGCAATGAGGCTTCTGAGTAAATACTAGAAGCTCCACAAGTTAGCCATCTAAAACTATTCTTGTGTACTTGTGTACTTTACGATGCCATTAGAAAGGGTAAAGGAGCTGAGGATGGTAAGTTCATTTTAAGCATATCTATGATAGCATAAGAAGGGTCTTGTAAGCAAGAAGAGAAATCACTATTGGTGAGTCTGTATTGAATTTGCTCTTGTATTAGTGCTTTACAAATAAAAAGTGGGTTGTTTGGGGCTTTCTCAACAGATGTAATAAGTTATTGATGTTTAAGAGAGGAGAATATGACATTCAATTCTACAGCAGCATCATAACCAAACTTCTGGGGTAACCATTGCAAACAATAATCATAAAAAGATTGCTTAACCAAGTTGAAATCTAGTATTGGAGGTAAGACCATTATCTTGTCAGCAAGAAGCTTTAACAAGACCATATACAGTTCATTAAAAGCCTCATGTAGATCAGGGGGGCAAGACAGTATGTGGTTTAACCCCATCGTGAGTATCCTTTTAACCTTTTGAGGAACAAGTAAATGCTCCACACTAGTTAAAACACGACCAAGGTTAGGAACAAAACCAAGGTCAGAAGGGGTGCAATTGCAAGAGAAAGGTTCAACTTTGGAAGTAAACACGCACTTCTGTGTAAAAAGTAAAAGCTTTAGGGAAAAGCTCTAGGTGAACATACATTTTTCCCATGAAGGGGATAACTCAAAGTTTAATCCAAAAAAGAACAACCCAAAAAAAGATCTTAGACTAGGTAAGTCCATCAAAGAGTTGCAGTACAAAACATTAACAAAAAGGTGATCCTTTTTCTTTTGCAAGGGGGCTAGAGATAAACGTCCAGTAGCATCCTTTGAAACCTACATAAGTGATCAAACATTAGCCATAGAGAAGTGATTTAGCACTCAGGAGGCAGCTTCTGTTAAGAGCCTGTCGTACTCATCCATTAGAGTTGGCAGATGGTTGTCCAAGGTTTACAGGGAAGTTGGAGATGTTAGAGGTTGTAGGTGTTGTGCAGCTACCAGCGGAGTCTACTGGTGATGTGGCATTCCAGTTTTGAATAGGGGGAGGAGCAGAATATGCACCCCTATTAGAGTTAATAAACCTACCCCAACCACGATTATGTCTTTGAAAATCCCCTCTGGCTTGTTTTGGGGTCCTGCCATCATGTACCAAATCCTTGCTAGGGGAGATAGCTTTTCTGATGAAGACATCTACATCTGAATATTAAATATTACTGCTAGAAGCATGGAGCTGTCCAAATAAAGCCACCTGCTTTACTGCATCCTTCAGCTTCTCTCGGTAGAAAACATGAATTAACAAGGCCTCCCAAGCCTCAATTGCTATCCATCTTAAGAAGGTTAACATGGACTTCTTATGGGAAGAGGCAGGGGAGAAGATTGAAAGGTTATTGCATGATCATCCATAGGGCATGGTCAAACCATAGGATGTTGGCATCTTTGCCAAAATCCCCTTTGCGGGTTCTCAAATCTATGAGAAGGTGGTGTGTCGATTGCGCATGGGAAAAGGAATTCAAAAAAAAAAGAACTGCAAGCACTATTGGGGTTAAACAAGGATGTATGTTGTCACCAAATCTCTTTGGTCTATGCATTAATCAATTGGAACAAATGGTACTTGACTTTATGCAAGAAGAAGGCATTGAAGAGGTCACTATTTGCAATGCGGTAATCATGCTTTTGTTGTATGCAGATGATATAGTGCTTCTAGCATACACTTTAGAAGATGCACAAAAGCTTTATGGTTGTCCTTGAGAACTTTTGCTTGCATAGAGGGCTGATTGTGAATGAATCCAAGACAAAGGTTATGCTCATGAAAACCAACCATAAGGTGAAGCCATGCATTGTGTACAACAATGAGACACTTGAAGTTGTTAAGAGCTTAAAGTACCTTGGGCTTGAGGTTCCGACCAATCACAAGTGGCATGAATGTGCTATGCATTGTTTGGAAGTGGGAAAGAAAGCATACTATGCAATCGAGAACATGTGTAATGCGGGAAATATCAAGTGTTGGGTTCTCAAGAAGTACCTTTTTGACACATTGGTGACACCAGTTCTTCTTTATGGAGTTGAAGTGTGGGGTGGGAGCATCTCAAAGTCTACTTGGAAAGATTTTGAGAATGTCCAAAAGCGTTTTCTTACAAGCTTTCTCCAAGTTAAGACACAAACACCGTATATGCTCCTACTTCTTGAGGTAGGTTCTCTTCCAATTGAAGTTATGGGCATGGAAAGGGTTGTGGACTACATGATAAAGATGAGTCAAAACCCCTCGCATCGATATCCTACAATTGCATAGGAAGCAAGCAAAAAAGTTCAAAAGACGCATAAAAGCAAGATCTTGAGCAAGGGATGGATGCAAGACATAAAGAAGAAGTTTGGGAGATGGGATGCATTACACTTGCTACACGATGCCTCAATTAACTCGCAAGTGAATGAAGCTTTTCTACAACGCCAATGTATTACGGCTTGGGAGGAATCGGGTGGGTCACGCTTCATACATTACACCACCCATATTGCCCCCAACTACAAAACCATTTTCTTCACTAAAAGAGGAAACCGTATTCACATTTACATGCTTCGGCCTATCCCCTTGTCAACGATGTGCATTATCGCAGCCATTCGGCTTAGCTCCCACGCCCTTTGATGTGAGACATGGCATTGGGGCAATGGAGAAGAGTCAAATTGATTGTGCACATTATGCTCACTGCAAGCTCAAGAGTCTGAGCACCACACACTACTAGAGTGCTCAGCTTTTGCTCACATCCGAAATTGCTTCCCTCACATTTTTTGCCATGACTTAGACCTACACACTTTCCTCTCCCAACCACAATGTGGGCTCTACATTGCGACTCTCATCACCACAATTTTGGAGCATTGAGAGTCACTCATCAGCCACACACATACCACATCACATGTAACTTTGGTCCCATAGGTCATATTTGACCTTCGAGGACGATACTAAAATGTGTGTGTGTGTGTGCGCACAATAAAGATTTGTTTATGTCTGAAATATATATTGTACAGGCACAGAAAATACAAAATGTAGTTGAAAGCAAAGTTTTCAAAGGCATTCATTTCAATCTCTGTCTTCCTCTCTCTCTTTGTGTGTGGGCACGTGCACATGCATCAAAGAATTGATGCATAAAATGTAACTGTATAAGCACAAAAAATACAAAATGTAATTGAAAACTGAGTTTTGAAAGGTATCCATTCCAATCTGTCTCCGTATTTCTCTCTCTTTCCTTCTCTACACACACTATATATAAAAGGGTGAAGAAATGATCTACTTTTAAATTATTTGAAAACACTAAATATAATTTATCAATCTCTCCTCTCTCTCTCTCTCTGTGAATATATGTACGTGTACATATTCTGTACATGCTCAATAGGAAAATTGATGCAATTTCATTCTTTCCCTCCATCTCTCTGTGTATATGTAGATATTGTGTACGTACTCAATAGCAGAAATTGTGCAATCTCATTCTCTCCTTTGAATCTGTATACACAACTCTCTCTGTCTCTCTCTCATGAATGTCTATATTTCTCTAATTTCAGTGTATCGAAAGTGTTTTCCACAAAGAGCAATGTCGGATCTAAAGTCAAGGAAAGCAGATGTCGGGCTCAAGGTCAATGGAGGTAACACATTACTCTTTCATTTGCAATTTTATATTTTAGAAAACAACATTGTGTATATCAAATCCATATAATGAACTTAAATTTTCAAAAAACAATACTCCAATCCATACAGAATTTGCATATGCTTATTGCTACACAGTAGCATCGGTAAAGTCCAAACAACAAAAATAGAATATAATTCTACACAAAAATTGTCATTGAGGACCTTCTATATATGGACAGAGACGAGCTTTTGAAATTTGAGGCATGACAAAAAGAAGAGACCATGAGTGTATTCCTTTGGAGGATATCCAAAAAGGTTTTGATGAAGCTTTTAGTACGTTGGCCAAAATTCCAAGGACGCAATGACTTGATTAAAGTGACGAACTTTTGCCTAGTTTTTTTCGGAAAGAATAACCTTATTAGAATCGTTATATTCTAGTTACAAACGAAAAACATCAACAAAAGTAAAGCACAACGCAACATCTGAACCAAGAGATGTTCCAATGATCAAAATTTTGAACCCTTCATATATAAATTTCCTTTTGACAACATGTATTGGTTTAGGAGAACATACCAATGTTTACATTATACAATACAATTTTGCATCCTCCACAAAATAACACAATCACATTGTACAATAAAAACTACAAACTATCACCAAATTAAAACACAAACATACAAACCACGAAATTATTGAAAATTTACTTGTAAAAGATACAAATCAAGTGTAATGGAATATGGCTATAGCATTGATTGTAGCAGAATTAAAGTAACAATAGTGAGTATTTCCATAAGAGAATTCTTAAAGTGAGTACTTGATTAAAGGTAGGCATTAGGTACATTATAAGGGCAAACTTGCTAGGGGCTTGACATGTGTCCTATATGCCTCCTGTGGAAGGGGTGACTGTTGAGAGCGTGCATGTGTGTTCTCTCTCCTCCCCTACTTCTTGGGCTCGCCCCCTCCTTGTAGGCACTTCAAGCACCTCAAGCACCTTACTCATCAAGCACCTTAAGCACCTTACTCATCAAGCACCTTAAGCACCTTAAGCATGCATTTGGTGCTGAGTTCTTCCCTTGTACATGATGAACTCCAAGGGCTTTGAAATTTGGAAAACTTAAAGTTGATGGGCCAAATACCTCATACACATAGTTACAAATATGGTATGAAGTGGACATTGAGGTTACATTGTTGTTCCTACTGTACGTCAAACTAAGCTTTAGCAAGATGTACAATCATGCATGTATAACACTTGAAAGTAGGTTACATTCGTTTTGTGTAACTTCATTTATAAATTCCTCACGCTTCTATTTTAGCATTTCGATTTCACCATTGCCTCTCTCCCTCTCTCTCTTCTCCCCCCGCACCCGCCCACCCGGTGTATGTATGTGTCTACACTCCAATGCAACAAATGAGCCCCTTTCCCCTGTTTATATGAGTAAGTGTAAGCAAATCTCTCTCTCTCTCTCTCTCTCTCTCTACCTTAGGCGTTGGCAGGTTAGTGACGGCCTTGTTTTGCAGTGAATGTTATTGCATGTTCATAAGAAAATCTGTGGGTTCCTCTCTTGAAGGTTTCTTTCGAGGAAGGCTAGGGTTCTGCACAGCATGGACTCTTTAAGGGAGCGCAAACTCGTGGTATGTATCTCATTTTGTTTTCACTGCTTATTGGTTCGTTCGTGGAGGGCCTCGAATATCTGTTGCTTCCATGCTACGTATTTCCAAATATATTGGAAGGAAAGAAGCCCCGTTCAGTCAGAGGTGGTTGAGGTAGGAGAGAAAAACAGGCAGAGAGATGGTTGACCTAGCGCATAGAGAGAGAGAGAGAGAGAGAGAGAGAGAGAGAGAGAGAGAGGAGAGAGAGAGAGAGAGAGAGGATTTATACTATTCAAAATGGCAGTTACACTTTTCGACATTATCTCAAGGGAGTCAAAGGTGCTGGCTTGAGGTTTTGCTGTATACTTGGAAGCTCCCACAACCCATGATGGGTGTGGGTTAGGAGGGTTCAATACACACTCTAGAGGTAAGAGAGAGAGAGAGAGAGAGAGAGAGAGGAGAGAGAGAGAGAGAGAGAGGATTTACGGGTCGAAGTTATGCGTCACACATTGCACTTCGGAACGACTAATGGGAACTAAGAACTTGCAGCGATGCATCACATTGCACTTCGAGAGTTCTTAATGTATGCTGCCAGAGAGAGAGAGAGAGAGAGAGAGAGAGAGAGAGAGGAGAGAGAGGAGAGAGAGAGAGAGAGAGAGGATTTACGGGTTGAATTTTTGCGTCACACATTGCACTTCGGAACGACTAATGGGAACTAAGCACTTGCAGCGATGCATCACATTGCACTTCGAGAGTTCTTAATGTATGCTGAGAGAGAGAGAGAGAGAGAGAGAGAGAGAGAGAGAGAGAGAGAGAGAGAGAGAGAGAGAGAGTCTACCTCTACACGCCACTTGTATGAGTGCAAAACCCTATTGTCGCACACCCAAATGCGGTAAGTGCCTATCTCCTTGATGTATTGCTGTTACAGAATTCTGTTGTTGCGTGCCTTGCTTCCCTATTGCGTGACAGCTTCCATTGCCCCTTGGGCTCACATAGGCCGCCGATACGCATGTTGTGCACCTTTCGGTAGCCTGATTCCAATTGCGTTGTGCGGAAGGTTGGCACATTTGATGTGTCTCATTGCAATGGTGGCGGGTGTTGCTTGTCTTTTTGTCACTGCCCTTGATAGAGGTTGCACAGCTACCTGGTCCGTCCCTAGTGTGAGCAATACCAGCCGTCTTGCCATTGGTTTCTTGCCTTAGTGACACCACTCGACGGTTTGTGCTGTTCTCGGTCTAGATAGCAACCCTCCTAGGTTTTGGGGTGGATGCATCAACCCCATCCTTTGCACTACCTCATGTTTGGTCTGCTTTTCAACATACAACTCAAGGAAAATTCAAAAGAGATAGATAGACCATGAGGATCAACAGTTAGCTGCATGATTAGTTTGACATAGTTGATGGCAATTCTTATTGTGCTTTCCTAGTTGTGTGTTTGTATATCTAATGGCGTCATGTGGATTTGTATATGTTTAGTTGGGTGTCTACCTGGTTTGCTTGTGTGTAGGAGGAATCATGATGATGTGAGTATTGGTATTTGTGGAGGTTTGATGGGTGAGGTGGGTGTGAGACTAGAGTGCTTGCTTTATCCCTCGGCTGTTTCTTTTTGCTATGTGTGTTTTGGTTGCTTTCTTGCTTGTTGCTTGTTGCTTGTTGCTTGTTTGTTTGCTTTTTCTTTTGTTGGTCGTTGTGTTTCTCATCTCTCTACCAAGTTTTCTTATATCTTGTTCTCTATTAGAGTTTGTTGGGGTTCCTTTTTTTGCTTTCCTGGTTGTTTCTTGGTGGTTGTTTCTCGCATCTCTATGCTAAGTTCTCTCGCAGTTCATTCTCCATCAAAGCTTGTTGTGGTTTCTTCTGGTGCTTGCCTGGATGAAATGTGCTCAATTTTGCAGTCTTTAATAGCTACCTTGATGGTATTCCAATGGAGATAGGCCATTGGGTTCTTGGGGTCTCTTGGTAGCTTCTTCATCCTCAGCTCGTCTTCAATGGCCCCCATTCTTCTTGTTTAGCCATTGTGTAATAGGCTTGGACACCTAGCGAGAAATCAACAGCAACACGCGAATATGAACTTGAATAAAGAGAGAGAGACAGAGAAGAGTTGACATGAAGCAGTGGAGTTCCGCTTTGTGATGCACTGGCCCCAAGGACTAGCGTCCCTTTCGGTATTTCTTTCTTATTGATGATAATAAAGGTACAATGATCAGGGGGTGTGCTCTACAATTTGCTCTCAAGTTGATCTGTAGAGCTCACCCTCATCGCTTGCCTCTGGGACGCCTAGATTTAGGGGCCCCAAGTAACCTTTCCAAGGCAAAAAACTCTGCCAAAAGCCTTGCACTAAAGTTGCCGTAGAGACTGCCATGTGGGAGCCTGTTAATTGCGGTGTGTTTACTTTGAGGTGCCACGTGTCAAGTTTGTCAATTTTTGGCTTGGTTTATTTTGGTCCGGTTGTATGGGACGGACACCACGTGCCAACGGAAAAAGAATAGACTGAACAACTTTAATCACTTCAAATAACAGTGAACTGAAAGAGATGCACGACATGAGACGGGGAGTGGCGGTGCTCCACCCCAAGAGAGCACTAGTCCCAAACCTTGGCGCCATATTACTTGAACTTAGGACAAGCTGGTACTCCGCGCTCTGTACCTTCACTCGAAAGCGTGCCAAAGAATGAGCCCATGGCACATATTTAAAGGCCCTTGGCCTCAAAAGTAGTTAAAGCAGTCGGCGCGTTTTGCGAAAATCCGTATAGTTGCTACGTGGCATTGTCAACGCTTTTTGCAGAAGTGTTCGTACAGTCTGCCACTTCAGCATGTCAAAGCGTTTTGCAAACTGTCTCTACAGCTCTGCCACGTCATTAGCTGCTACGCTTTGTTAAATCTCTCTAGGTCACTTGGTCCCCGTCAGATGGGGTCTCGCAAGTCGGTGGGAACTCGTCTTTAAAAATAAGCCACTCGGCAAAACTTTGTAAGTTGGTGAAACTTCTTGTGCTGCTTCTACTTCTTGTGATACTTCTAGTGTTTAGACCCCTGGGCTGTGATCTGCAAGTTGGCTCCGTTCTTTAGTGGCTTGAAACATCAACAGTTTCTGACACCCCCCCTTGAAAGAAAGTAATCGTCTGCTTGAAAGAAAGTAATCGTTTGCGATTACAACATATCTGCAAAACAACTGAAATTAGCTCAAAATTTTCCGAGGGTCGTTCCAAGGGACTTTTCGAGGGGCGATCAATTTTCTCATTCCAGATTGGAGCTCTTGATATCCTGGGTCGTTGGTGTAACAAACTGTTGACGTGTCAAAGCCTAAAGAATGGAGCCAACTTACAAATGCCGGCCGAGGGGCCTAAACCCTAAGAAGAACAAGTAACAAAAGAAGTGTCACAAAGTAATGACGTGGTTGCCCGAGAGCAGAAAACCCTAACCCTAATTTCTACCAGAAACCCTAACTGTTGAAACCCTAATTTTGGAAACCCTAACCCTAAAACCTGCAAACCCTAATTTTAGAAACCCTAACCCTAAAAGCTGCAAACCCTAATTCTGAAAACCCTAACCCTAAAACCAGCAAACCGTAATTCTGAAAACCCTAACCCTAAAACCTGCAAACCCTAATTCTAGAAACCCTAACCCTAAAACTGCAACAACGTGGCTGATTTCCGAAAATTGCGTTGGCATGATGACGTGGCAGACTGTACGGATTTCCGTGATTTACGTTGACAGCTTTTGGCATTGCTTTTTGGACTAGAAGCTTTTGAGTTTGAAAGCTTTTCATGTAAACTGCTTTTTAGACCAGAAGCTTTTGAGTTTGAAAGCTTTTCATGTAAACTGCTTTTTAGGCCAAGGGTCTTTAAATATGAGGCTAGGGCTCATTCTTTGGCATGCTTCCTGGAGAAGGTGCAGAGTCTGGAGTACCGGCTTGTACTTTGATGATGCAATATAAAGAAATACCGAAAGGGGCGCCAAGGTTTGGGGCCAATACTCTCTGGGGTGGAATTTCGCCACTCCGTGTCGCGTGTCGTCTCTCTCTTTCAGTTGAGTTGTTATTGAAGTGCTAAAAGTTTGTTCAGTGTGCTCTTTTCTATTGGCACGTGGTGCTTGCCTTGTGACAGTAGTATCAGAGCATCAGGCGTGTGCTTTTCTGAAAGCATACCGGTCCTACAAAAGAGCAGAGAGAGCTTTTGGAATTTTATTTGAGATATCTTCGCCCTCCAACCCGGACTCATTAGCCATTTCCACCCTTACTTCATCGCGCATCGGGCGCGCTCCCGTCTTCACCGCTCATGCCTTACAGGGCATAAGCCAATGAAGATCACTTGCAAAGAAGGATCCGATATTTGTTTCGAGTCACTGTTTTTCTCAAAAGCAATGCCATGCAGATGTTGATGTCTATAGCTACCAAGCAGCATACTTCAAGTACTTGGCAAGCTTTCAAGAAAATTTTTGCCCGAAGTTATATGGTTTCTGACATCTTCCTTCGGAGTGCAACTTCTGGCAGAGTGGGATATCCTGAAATGCTTGCCACGGAAACCCTAGCAAATTATAACTTGAAATTTCTCGACATCTTTCAGTAGATGTCTCTTCACGATCAGATGACCTTGGAGGTCCAGTGCGATTGCTATCTCGGGACTACCATTGCCGCTAAAGAAACACTGTTTGTCCAAGATCTGTCGGACCATGTGCTCGGCTACGACCCTATGGAATGAACCTAACCCTAATTTTTGGTGCAGGTTCTAGGATGGAAAGTCGGTCCACTTTTCGAGCTCGATTGATGTTGAGATTGCTTTTTTTTAAGTTTCAAATGTGTTTGAGAACTCGTTTGGTGATCCTGTTTGGAATTTGTTTGAAATGAATGCTATCTGTTTTGAACCTGTTTTGGTGCCGATTTGAATTGTTTGACTCTGGCTTGATACTAGTTTCAATGATTGGTGATTTTACTCCCGGGTGGAGTAGTGAGAAATTATGTTTGAGAATGCTTGTTCCTACTCATGGCCCGGACCCTTGTGGTTATTTGCGGGGGGAGTATTGAATGATTGAAAAGTGTTGTTTTTACTCATCGCCCGGATCCTTGTGGTTATTTACGGGGGGAGTATTGTTGTTGTTACTCATGGCCCGGACTTGGATGGTTATGCGAGAGGAGTATTAAGAAGTCTGAGCAGTGGTTACTCTCAGCACCTCCAAACGACGCAGGCTGCGGTCTGGGGGCGTTTGGTTGTAAAAGGCCTCTATATCTCATGGCCCGGACCTTTTTAGGTTATTTGCGGGAGGAGTGATGAGGGAGTCGTTGAACAGCTCATGGCCCGGACCTGGATGGTTATTTGCGGGGGGAGTGTTCATTGGCGGCTTTATGTTTCTATGTCTTGTAACATGCATATGTAAGCATTTGTGCTGCATTGTGATGTGCCAACTACTAAATATTCCTAATTGGATGAGATTGCATGGGCATGTAATTTTAGTGCATCAAGACACTCGTGGAAGATCAGTACGGTCTGGGTGTGATGGCTAATTTACTACGCCGGAATATCAAGAGTTCCGATTTGGACGAAAGGAGAAGCTAACTCCTTGATCAAAACAGCTGAAAGGAGAAGCTAACTCCTTGATCAAAAGAGCAGAAAGGAGAAGCTAACTCCTTAATAAAAAGAGCAAATTGATTGTCCCTCGGAATGACCCTATGAAATTTTTGAACTAACTTGAGTTGTTTTGCAGATATGTTGTAATCGTGGACGATTACTCTCTTTCAAGAAGGGGAGATGTAACAAAACTTTGACGTGTCAAAGCCTAAAGAATGGAGCCAACTTATAGATTCTGGCCGAGGGGCCTAAACCCTAAGAAGAACAAGTACCAAAAGAAGTGTCCCAAAGTGATGACGTGGTTGCCCGAGAGCAGAAAACCCTAACCCTAATTTCTGCCAGAAACCCTAATTGTTGAAACCCTAATTCTGGAAATCTTAACCCTAAAACTTGCAAACCCTAAACCCTAACCCTAAAACTTGCAAACCCTAATTCTGAAAACCCTAACCCTAAAACCTGCAAACCCTAATTCTGAAAACCCTAACCCTAAAATCTGCAAACCCTAATTCTAGAAACCCTAACCCTAAAACTGCAACAGCGTGGCTGATTTTTGAAAATTGCGTTGGCATGATGACTTGGTAAGCTGTACGGATTTCCGTGATTTACGTTGCAGCTTTTGGCATTGCTTTTTGGACCAGAAGCTTTTGAGTTTGAAAGCTTTCGTGTAAACTGCTTTTTAGACCAGAAGCTTTTGAGTTTGAAAGCTTTTCATGTAAACTGCTTTTTAGGCCAAGGGCCTTTAAATATGAGGCTAGGCTCATTCTGTGGCATGCTTCTTGGAGAAGGTGCAAAGTCTGGAGTACCGGCTTGTACTTTGATGATGCAATATAAAGAAATACCGAAAGGGGCGCCCAGGTTTGGGGCCAATACTTTCTGGGGTGGAATTCCGCCACTCCGTGTCGCATGTCGTCTCTCTCTTTCAGTTGTTATTGAAGTGCTAAAAGTCTGTTCAGTCTGCTCTTTTCTATTGGCACGTGGTGCCCGCCTTGTGACTGTTGGCTTCCCAGAAAAATCTCATCAATAAGGAGTCTCATTCCAGATCGGAGCTCTTGATATTCTAGGTCCTTGACTTCTCAAAAAAATCTCATGCAATAAGGAATATTCAGTGGTTGGTGTCACAAAACGGAGCTACATGAGCACTTAGAAATCTGAAAAATAAAATACTTTGCAAAGGTGAGGGAAGGGAGAAATCGACACAGTATTGGGGACCAGAAGATGGCTGGTCTCCCCCGTCAAGAGTATTCTTTTACGGAGATTCTTATACAAGCACGGAACCCGAGGAACCCCTCTTTTTGTTTTTCTAGACCCGAAGGTCTTGCTTTCCCGTAAAGGGCTTGGGCACAAGCATCCTTCCCATAAGGGACTTAGGTAGCAAGCCGTACTTTCCACGGTGATAGATCTTTAATCACCAGAGGTCCCATCCCCGCTGAAGCTTTTAGCTGCCAGAACAAACCCCAACAAAGCTTTAATCTCAATGCCATATCAACAACTTATTCCTTCCTCCTTTTTAGCGTAAAAGGGAAGCTACTTTAGGCGAAGTCGTCTAGCTTTTCCAGGTCATTTTCTATCTCAAAGCTCGTGCCCTGTCCACTCTAGATCCTTAGCCACCCTTAAGGTTGAAATCAAGAATTCTATTGGTAAGATAGCATTTAGCCCAAAAACCATGTTATATGGGGTCGTTCCTATTGATGTTTTATATGCTACCCTATATGCCCATAATGTTGAATGCAACTTCTGGTCCCAGTCAGTTCTCGACTCAGATACAATCTTCGTAAGGACCGTGCATATGGTTTTGTTTGTTGCTTCAGCTTGTCCGTTTGCTTGTGGATGATACGGGGCTGATTTCCTATGGATTACCATGAATTCATCTAGAAGGATCTCTATCACTTCATTTATAAAATGTGTGCCTCGATCACTCACAATTTCTATTGGCAATCCATATCGTACAAAGACGTATTCATATAGAAATTGTGCCGTGGTCCTGGCATCTGCTTTTGAGTTGCCTTTGCTTCGACCCACTTTGTTAGATAGTCTGTAGCCACATGATGTATTGTGCATGAGTCTTATATGCAGGAGGTGAAATGGGTCCGACATAATCAATCCCCCATTTTGCAAAAGCTCTTGCCCCCATCATTGGTCTAAGCGGCATATCATCTCTTTTAAGTGGTACTTTGGTCCGCTGACAGTCATCACACCGTTTAACGTATTCCTCAGCGTCCATATGTAATGTTGGCCACCATATTCCTGCGGCTAAGACAAGTTTTGCTGTCTTATCACCTGAGAAATGGCCTCCACCTACTCCTCCATGAGCTTGCTCCAGGATTATCACATACTCAGACTCTGATGCGCAAATCCTAAGCTGGTTGTCTTTACCTCTCTTATAGAGTTGATCTCCTATTAAAGCGTAATCTCTAGCTTCTGTCTCTACAGATTTCTGACGAGCTTTTGACGTTCCTTCTGGGAAAGTTCTATTTGTGAGATATTCAACAATATACTGACTCCATTCTGGAGCGATCATTATCTGATATAATGTCGAATACTCTGCTGGCGGTTTTGATGAACATACAATACATACAGTGACATATTCATGTACGCTTTCTTTCATTCCTGGCCAATAGACTCCCAATTGTAACAAATTCCTATATGTGTTCCTTCTTGAACAATGAAATGCACATTCCTGAACATGTGCTTCGCGCAGATATATATTATATTCCTCAGGATTGATGCATAGTCGTAAAACATGATCATTTCCCAATTGATACAACCTTCCTGCAACCAATTGAAGATTCTTGGATTGCTGAATAGCAATATGTTTCTGGTTGTATTCTCTTCTATCGAACTCTCCTCCATAGGTTAATAGGTTAACGACATTTTGAGACCACTTCGGTATCATTTCTATGTTGAACAAGTACGCGTCTGGCATGTCGTCATCTACTCCTATAGGGTCTTCTCCATTCGTCAATCGCGAAAGATGATCAGCTCTAAGATGTGTTTTTCCTTTCTTTACTACTACCGTGAAGTCGAATTCCAGTAAGATAATGAACCATCTCACTATTCTCCCGGTATTGCATGGTTTATTCACTAGGTAGAGCAAGGCTTGGTGATCCGTAAAAAACACAAACTTGTTGGCTAGAAGATAATGCCGAAATTTCTTCACAGCATATATCATTCCTAATCCTTCTCGCTCTGTTGTGGTGTAATTCTTCTCTGCATTGTTGAGCTGTCGACTGGCGTAACAGATAGGAAAATCCATGTTTCCTTCTTCTGGCTGAGCCAGAATGCATCCTATTGCATATGCCGAAGCATCTATATGCACATGGAATATCTTCTCCCAATCTGGTGATTTCAAGACTGGAGCAGTAATGAGTGCCTCTTTCAATTTCTTGAACGATTCCTCACACTCCTCTGTCCATTCAAAGTTCACTATTAGCCTGTAAAGTGGTTGGCCTATTATAGCGTACATGTAAATGAATCGTCTATAATATCCGCAATGTCCCATAAAGCTCTGTACTTGTTTCGCATTGGTTGGTCTAGGCATATCCACTATAACTTTTATCTTCTCTAAATCCGTGGATATTCCGTTTTGTGAGACAATATGTCCCAGAATTCTGCCCTGTCGGACCATAAACACACATTTCTCAGGATTGAGACAAATGCGATATGTCCTACATTTCTCAAATACTTTTCTTAGGTGTTCTAGATGCTCATCTCTCAGAAGAGAATGTACACATAA
>NW_028221440.1:2333885-2378290 GCF_014529385.1 Adiantum capillus-veneris
GGGGAGGTTTTTGGAGGTTCTGGCATCAGATCAACCATTTGTCTTACCTTGGTTAAGGCAATGTACCGTTTGAAGTTTTAATCTATGTCCTAGTATAAGAGGGTATACACGCCTCCTTGTAAAGAAGAAAAAAACTTTTGCAAGTTAAGCATGTTGTCTTTCTAGCTCTCTCTCAGTAATCATGGCAAGTGTAGCATTTCCAACATTTAAAGGAAAGAAGGGGGAGGATTTGGTAACAGACTTCCTAGATGACTTTGAAGTAGCATGTGTAGTGAGCAACAAAGATACGGATGAATCCCGGGTTAGAATCTTTAAGCATCTCATGAAGCTAGAAGCTAGATCATGGTACAATGCACTTCCACAAGCAACCAAGGATGACTGGGAACCCTTAAAAACCGCTTTTAAGAGGCGCTTTGGGGGAGGTACCACTTCAAAAAAGTTGTGGGACAAGTTGAGAGACTTGAAGCAGGAGGGTCTTTTAGAATATGCCACCTATGAGTCCAAATTTGTGGATTTGTGGGAACGGTGGGTTGAGTCACTGGCTAGGGGGAAGCTGCACCCGATTTCCTAAAAAAAGATCGGTTCACGCATGGCTTATGGCCGCTTCTCAAGGAGAAGGTGAAAGGTAGATTCCCGGCTACGTACGAGTTAGCCGTTGAGATTGCTCGCCTTAAGGACAAGAAGCTGCGAATGAAAGCCAAAGAAACCGAGTCAACAGAAGCAAGAACATCGCGTCGACCAGCAACTACGACAACCACCATTCCACCACCACCACCGGCTCTTGGGGTAAGAGATGACCAACAAGATATGTTGGCCCATATTACTGACCAACTGCAGAATTTGTCTGTCCACTTAATACAACAAGGGAGGAGTCAAGAAAGAGATCAAGACCCTGGAAGAGCACGACGACAAAACAGGGAGTATCATTGCTACAACTGCGGAGAAGACGGTCACGGTATGTACTACTGTCCCAAACCACGACAAAACTATAATAGAGGAGGTAGGAGGAACCAATTGTCACCCCCTAGAGAAAGAACACCCCCACCCCGAGCACCAACCCCCACCAACACAAATTCTACATCCACCCCAGACACCACTACAAGCATCCATTCCACCTCTTCCACCACCCCACCACCTGATCGCCCTGTAAACATCATAAGGCTAGAAGAGAAAGGAAAAGCCGTAGTAGTGGATCCACCCAGAGCAAAGGAGAGGGACAAGGGTAAGGAGAAGGTAACCTTTTTAGAACCACTTGAAGCCATGACTGTGAAAAGAGCTAGGAGGGAGAAGGCTACACAATCAGATGATGAGAGAAGCATGAGGGAGAGAAACTAGCAAGAGGCCATCCAGGCCACGACGGAAATTGGGCATCACCGACTTCCAGCTAGGGGAAAGTTCTAAGCCTATGATCTAACATTGGATGTGGCAGAGCAAGGACCGAAGATTACATGGCCACAGCTGCTACATCTTGCACCAAAAGTAAGGCGACAATGGTCTAAAATGGTAAGTACAAGACGCTCCAAAACAAAGGTAGCCGGAGCAATTTCGGGATGCAACATGGATGACATCCTTCCAATTGTCGACGTAAACATAAAAGGAAAGAGGGTTGGAAACACCTACATTGATGGAGGTGCACAAATCTGTGTAATGAGCGAAGCTATGATGCTTCGATTAGGGCTCGAGGTTGACAGGCCTTCTCCATGCAAGGCAAAGATGGCAAACAACGCAAAAGTAAAGTGTGTGGTGTGGTAAGTGCCGTGAAAATAAAGCTTTCAACACTGAGGTAGAGGTAGATGTTTTTGTAATGCCTACTAAGGGGGAGGGCTATCCACTAATTTTGGGAAGGCCATGGTTGATGGCCATGAAGGCAAAACAGGACTGGGGTACTGGCCTTCTACGCATGACCGGTAAGAAAGGGGAGACAATCTACTACGACATGAGGATTGGCAAGCAGAAGCAAATGAATCTGGAAACATCGGCAGATGAAACCACTAGCGAATCTTCCAGTTCTGAGGAGGAGACCACATCCACCGACGAAAGTGACAGTTCCATTGATGTGATGGGTATCATTATGAAGGATCCACAAAGGGTAAGCACAACTGGTGATCCATCACCAAAAGGGAAACCCAATGAAGAGGAGAGAAAATCACCTGGCCTAGGAGGAAGTAGGTTGAAGGTATGTTGTCTACGGAATTAACACTTGAGGAGAAAGATAGTTTTTTGCAAATGTTGATGGGATTTCCTAACCTGTTCATTGACAACTATGAAAGAATCACAGGCATTACAGTGGTGGAACATCATATTAAGCTGAAGGAAGGGGTAAAACCAGTTGTGCAAAAGCTACGACGACTGGGGGTCATACAAGAAAAGGCACTCTTGGCCGAGGTAAGGAAACTGCTGAGGCGGGATTCATCTATCCTGTAGAAAACTCAGAATGGGTGTCACCCGTAGTGGTGACGCCTAAAAAGAATGGTAAGTGGAGGGTCTGTGTTGACTACAAACCACTAAATGCAGCTACAAAGAGAGACCACTTTCCTCTCCCTTTCTTGGATGAAATTCTGAATGAAGTAGCGGGTTTTGAATGCTATACCGTCTGTGATGGTTATTCTGGATACTTTCAAATACGCATAGCCTTGGAAGATCAGCTAAAAACCACTTTTATCACGCCATGGGGTTGTTTTGCATACAGGGTTATGCCATTTGGTCTCACAAATGCACCTGCCACATTCCAAAGATATGTCACATATGTTTTTCAACCGTTCTTTGGAACATCCATAAGAGTGTTCATTGATGATTTTTGTATATATAGCTCCCGTATTTCACATTTAGAAAAGGTAACTGAAGGTTTGGCCAGGTTGCAGAGCCTAGGTGGGCAATTAAATGTGGATAAATGCCACATTGGGGAGAGTAAAGTCATTCTACTAGGCCATGAAATTTCAGCAAAAGGTATCAACGCCGACCCAAGTAAGGTGTCCGCACTCATAGCCCTACCTTCACCAACGACCGCACGTCAACTGGTCTCTTTTCTACAGAAGGTGAGGTACTTAAGTAGATTCATACATCTACTATCACAACTTGTTCTACCACTGCAACAACTCACTCAAAGATCAACTTTCACTTGGGACGAGGAAAGTGAACATCACTACAACAAGGTAAAGGAGGTCTTAGCCACTCTGCCAACTATCTCACCACCTAAGTGGGATGAAAAATTCTATGTCACCTCAAGTGTTGGTGATGACTCATTGGGGGCTGTGCTACTCCAAAAGGATACGACGACATCTTTCATGAGGCCAATCTACTTCTCTAGTCGAATGATGACAGCAGGAGAGAAAGGTTTCACCCATGTGGAACACTTAGTCCTAGCTCTTAGATTTGCAACTACAAAGTTTAGGTCATATTTGCTGCCTAAGCAATTTGTGATTCTAACCACGGATGAAATATTTCCCTATGTTGTACAACACATGGATGTGTCTGCTAGAATTACTAAATGGCTAGTTCGTCTGCAAGAGTTTGACTACACGGTACAGGTAGAAAGCACGACAAGGGCAAGTTTGGGGGGACTCATGACCTACCAAGTCTTTGAAAGGAAGGAGAAGCAATCTAAGGAAGGAGAAGTCCGATTACCTCCAGTACCACCGATGGTAGAAGGAGCATACTCTCTCTACTTTGATGGAGCCTACAAGCGAGCGTCCGACAAAGCAGCTGCAGGCATAGTGGTCTTTGATGACAAAGGGACAAAGGTATTTTCGTTGGGCCAATTGTTAGATTCACATTCTAACAATGAAGCTGAGTATGCAGCACTAACCAAGGGTCTACAATGGTGCGTCTCGCAAGGTGTACAACGCCTTAATGTATTTGGGGATGCTCTACTTCTGGTAAGGCAAGTAAATGGAGCATGGACATGCAAGAATCCTAGTTTAAGGACTCACTTAAGTGGTGTAAAAACCTTGTTGGGTAAGTTTGAAGAAGTTCAAATACACCATATCCCAAGGGCTCAAAACCAAGAAGCAGATGCCCTAGCAAGTGAAAGACTACAGGAAGTGGTGGTTGGAGCAATAAAACTAAAGCTCCCTCTATTTCAAGGAAGTGATGCCTTGCCTGACATCATGCTCATCAATTGACGGTTTGTACTGTAAGGTAAGGACCAAATACTCAGGAAGGTCCCCTCTCTCACCCAGGAAATCATGGGAGTAATTGCTAGCTGTCACGACGGGGTTTGTGGTGGTCACTTTGCCCTAGACATAACAAGTAGGAAAATCTTGCAAGCAGGCTTCATATGGCCTAGCCTCATGGCCTAGCCTCAACCAAGTACACCATTGGTGCAAAACGTGTAAGTTGTGTCAAAAGGCCGGCACTAGGTCACTTATGCCTGAACCACAGACACCTATTCTCTCATATGGCCCATTTGAAAAATGGGGTATCGATGCCATTGGGCCATTACCTAGGGCCAACTCAGGAAAATTCTACATTATCATGGGGGTCGACTACATGACTAGATGGGCAGAGGCTACAGCCACCACTAGAATCACAGCGGTAGAGGTAGCTAAATTTATCTACGAGCACATATGTTGTAGGTTTGGCACACCTTGGAGATCATCTCTGATAGAGGGCCAGGTTTCAGAGCAGACTTGGTAGGAGAATTAATGCAGAAACTGGGCATTACAAGGAGGCACTCTTCACCATATTACCCTCAATGTAATGGCCTAGTTGAAAAGGTAAATGGAATGGTTTCTAAAATTATTACCAAGCAGGTAAACAATCATCCTGGAGACTGGATAAGTATCTACTACCAGCTTTATGGGCCTACAGAACTTCATTTCGTACATCCTTGGGATTCACACCCGTATCATCTAGTATTTGGTAAGGAAGCAATCTTGCCCATTGAAGTGCAACTACAAAGTCTCAGAGTAATGGCAAGCCAACTTCAACATCCCAACATGCATTTGAGAGATCACATCATCAACTTGGAAAGACTGCAGCTGGACAGAGAAGAAGCAATAAATTATTATGCAGCACAAGCAGAGCATAGACGGCTTATTTTTAACAAGCATCTCCGGAAAAAAGAATTGAAGAAAGGAATGTTGGTGCTCCGCTACGACAATCGCTTCGACACGCGCAAGGATAAGAAACTCCTACTCCGATGGGAAGGTCCTTTCATCATCAGGAAAAAGTATGCCAATGGAAGCTACCAGCTTATGGAGGCTGATGGAAAACTTCATAAAACCAGGGTAAATGGTTGGCGACTTAAACCTTATTTTCTTCGATTTGACCAGGCTCCACCAATTGACATTCCAGATGAGGACACACCATCAGCCGCCACCTCCGACGATAATGATCAAACAGATAGCTAGAGACATGAATGCCTCTAGCCAAAAGGGGAGGGCTAATGATGGGGGCTTTTCACAAGCCAAGCTCCCATACCCCTCTTCTCTCGTCTCCACCCCATGAAAACCCCCTCTTAGGGAGGGAGTGATAAAAGGCATTGGAAAAAGTAAGAAAAAAAAAAGTATGATTATGTAAATATATAAGAAAGGTAAAATAGGCCACCTCATGCCTGCGGGTAGCCCATCCCCACCTTGCCTCCTTTTTCTTCACTGTTGCCCCGCCGGTGTCCCTTTTCCTCTCCTCCACTCAAAAGGTCAACCCCTCTCTCTTCCCCCTTGTCCTTTCTCCTTTCTCTCTCCCCTCAAGCTACCCCACCTCTCACCAATAATGCACCCTAACTCACATGCAACTTACCCTATCTTCCAAAATAGTATACCCCACCCCCCCTTTCTCTCTCCTATCATATCCCATGACCCAAATACCCCCCCCTCTCTCTAAAGTGCGCCATGTCTCGTCTTGTAGCTAAATAACCTCCCCCACACTCACACACACTCAGTTTCACTGAAAAAGGTGCCCACAGACCCATCCCCACCCGGTGGTTACCTGATTTTTCTTGTGTTCACACACATCTACACACAGATTCACCTCTGAACCACACCTCCCCTCTCTCCCCTCTTGTAATTACTTTATTCTCCATGTCACCTCTCACTTTTTTTTCATCAACCCATCTCTCTCTCTCATGAGATTGCTGTTCTGGCACATATACACACAGCCAGACAAGTGGGGCCCACATCACATGGCCTATGTAGATAATGATTTCTTCATTTCTAAATTCTAGAATTTCTCCCCCCCTCCTCCCCTATATAAAGAGGGGTCACCATCACACAAAAACACACAAGATCACCAAAGAACACACTATCCACTGTGTGTGCCTAGTGCACACACACACACACACACACACACACCATCACTATCACTGCAATCACCATGCTTGTCTTGAGCATGACCTCTACACCCTTGGCTATGGAAGATGAAGGGCAACTAAATGAAGGATGATGGCCATAATCCTCGTGCGAGTCTTCGCCATCAACTCCCACCTATCCGCCATGTGCTCTACCACTCTCTCCCTTCTCATTCCCCTACCCTATGCTCCCCATTTCATCGCCTTATTCTCTAAATAAAGCTTGAGGTTTTGTGAGTATGTTTTCTTGCAATGTTTTGCCCATGTGAGGTGTGCGGAATCGCCACCTAGTCTTGTGTTTTGGAGTGAGCTTGTGTA
Source organism: Adiantum capillus-veneris (assembly GCF_014529385.1). NCBI lineage: Eukaryota > Viridiplantae > Streptophyta > Polypodiopsida > Polypodiales > Pteridaceae > Adiantum > Adiantum capillus-veneris. The sequence goes on from NW_028221440.1 coordinate 2,340,490, forward strand.
TGTGTGAAGGTGTGCGAATTCGCCATCCTTTTGTGGTGCCTAAGTACTAAGCCGCTATACCCCCCCCCTCCCTCACTCTCTCTCTCTCTCTCTCTCTCTCTCTCTCACTTGATCTCATTCCCTTTCCTCTTCATCATTACTCCCAAGCATCCATCTCTCTTGGATGAAAACTTTGTTATGGTGGTGTGTTGTCTGCGTCCTAGCCGCTGAAGCTAGGTGGTGCCCCCTGTTTGCTTTACCATGACAGGCTCGAGGCGTGCCATTCGGTCCCCGGTGTTTTAGAGGCCGTCGGGTTCGGGGTTCGCTTTGCTCCCGTCACCATGTATGCATAATGTGTACGCATGTAACCGTTGTATGTCAATCTATCAACTGGATAACGCACCCTCTCTGATCTTCTCAACTGTGGTGCACTCTTCTCTTCAACTCTTGCATATGGGGGTACATATTTCTCAATATGCTTACTGCCAGGTGTCCTCAAATGTGGTAAACCATGCTCTTCATCGAGGCTTTCACCTCCAGAACTCTCTTCAACCACTTTCTTCTTGCCTTTCTCGTCTTGCTTCTTATCTCGCAAATGACCACTCCATGGGTTGACACTTCATGTACTCTCCTCTGCCATATGTGGTCCTGAAATAGTTCTTGTTGATGGTCCTGGCTTATCAACAACATGATGCACATTCTCTTGCTCTTCTTACTTATCTTCTATCATCACTGGCTTTGGTTTATACCATGGTTCATGCTCACAAAATCCGACATCTCCACTGACATAAACTTTTCTTGTCGTAGGATCATAGCACTTGTAACCTTTCATTTTCAACTGGGTAGCCCAAGAATATACACTTCACTGCCTTTGGCTCCATCTTCTTTCTTTCTTCATTTGGCACATGAACATAGCAAACACATCCAAAAAATTTCATGTAGGAAACTGTTGGCTTGATTCCACAAAGTCTCTCATAAGGTGAAATTTCATGAATGGCAGCTGTTGGTGTTTCGATTCATAATGTGTATTTGCTGTATGAACTGCTTCAGCCCAATATGTTAATGGCATATTCATCTCATCATCATGGCTCTTGCAATCTTTGCTATGACTCTATTCTTTCTCTCAACAACTCCATTTTGTTGTGGTGTGTATCTGCAAGTAATCTGTCTTCTTATGCCTTGTTCACGTAAGTAATCATCAAAACTGTGTGACATGTACTCTCCCCCTCCATCTGTACGTAGGCAATTTAATTTGACAACCATTCTCTTTCTCAACCATAACTTTGAACTCCAAAAATACCTCAAATGCCTCTGACTTTGCCTTTAGAAAGTAAACCCATGTCATTCTGCTGTAATCATCCGTAAATGTGATAAAATATCGACACCCATTTGGTGTAGCATGATCACAAGGTCCCCCCAATATCTGAATGAACAATTTCCAAAGGACTTTGGCTAATTCTCCATTCTCCCCCTCTTTGGAAATGGTAAACGAGATTGCTTTCCAAATTGACAAGCTTCACAAACATGATCAAAATTCAATCTGCCAAACTTTGGTAATCCACGTACAATTTGATTTGATTGCATATGCTTTAGTCTTCTAAAATTGACATGACCAATTCTCTTATGCTATAACTCTGCCCAATCATCTTGAGTGGCTGATTTGTTTGCATACATACCACTGTGTAAACATGGATCTCCAGCTTCCAATGAGAACAAGCGACCTTTCTTTCTCCATGTGCCAATATCTTGCCTGGTCTGCCTTTGTGAAACTCCTCTATGAAGCATCCATAACGATTAAAACGGACTTGCAACCCTTGATCTGTCATTTGTCCAACTGATGCTAAATTCTTTGTGATTGAAGGCACATATAGAACATCTCCCAATGTGTTGTATGTCCCGTCTTTTTCTAGCAATGGAACTGAACCCACATGTGTAATCCGATGCATAGTACCATCACCTGTAGCGACAAACTCATCCTCTTCTAACTTCTCTTTTCTGTCAAACCATTCACCATGATATGTCATATGATTTGTGGCACCTCTATCTAAATACCAATCATCTGTATGATGTGGCTCCACCATGCTTCCAACAACATGATCCATAGGAAATAAATGTCCACTCGACCTATTGTCATATATATTTTGATCATGAGGATTGTATCCAACAACGTTTCCTCCATGTCTGCCATAACCTCGGCCTCTTCCACCACGATCACACGATTTTGATTTAGCCTTGTGTAACATTCTCTTTCAAAGTGACCATAAATGCCACATCTGTTACAATATCCATCTCTTTGAGGATGTACAAATCGTCCACCTCCACGTCCACGAGTTCGGGCTCTCCCCCTGCCTCTTTGGCTATAATCATTGTAACTTTGACTTTGTTGGTTTTTCCATTGACCTCTTCCAACATTGTTTCCACGACCATAGTTTCCTCTTCCACCTCTATTATTTCCACGACCTCTAGAGTAAAAAACCTGATTTCTGGAATTGTTATTTGATGTAGAAGGACCTGACTTGCCTAACTTCACCTCTTCTTGCAAACAAAGGTTTACTAACTCTTCAAAATCAGGCATGTGTCCTCGAACAGATATAGATGTATCCAATGACTTGTATTCCGGTCCCAAACCATTCAATGTCACTGAAACTAAGTCATCATCTGGAACTTCAACATTAATGCTCGCAAGATCTTCCTGTATTTGCTTTATCTCTGTCACATAATCTGATATGGATCTATTTCCTTGCCATACACAATGTAACCTTTGCTTCAAGTGAACTTTTCGTGGTTCTGTATTGGAGCTGTTCATTCTTGCTAGTATCTCCCATGCTTCCTTTGGAGATTGAGCCTTCTTCACATGTGGTATAAAGAAGTCACTAATGCATAGTGAAATCCAATGCATCACTTTCCTTGAATTCTCGATCCACTTCTTGTAAGCTTCCACTCCTGCTTGCCATGTTTTATGTGCTTCAACATTCTCTCTATTTGGTTCCAAACCAACCTCGGGACACTCTTGTTCACCTATAATATAATCCCATAAACCTTGCCCATGATAAAGTTCTCCATCTTGTAAGACCATATGCTGTAGTTCTCTCTGGTCTGCTTCTCTCCAACAATCTGTGTGACTTGAGTTGAACTTTCTGCCATCTTCACTCTCTCAATTTCTTTCAAAGGATTTTGATAAAATTTCGGCAGAGTTTCGTTTGTATTTGGACAATATCTCAAGTGACAATCTCAACCAAAGTGCTCATAAACACTGACAGAAAATCTCTCACTGCCAAGGGAAAATCCACTGACTCACTTTGCCACAGACTGGACTCAGTACTATGCATAAATACTCTAAAACAATGTCAACATGGACCTGTATGCAAATGCAATCCATACACTGTCCTATACCACATATGCATACATCCACCTTCTTCCCATAGTCGTAAACAACATATGAGGTCTTTTGCGGGGCTAGTCGGGGGTTCGCTCCAGTACCTAATCCACCTTGCCAAGGTACCAAATCTCCCAAGGAAAGGCTTCAAAAAACCTCACTCGACCCTCACAAAGGCTGCAGTTTTCCAAAATACATTGACCGCATATCCATACATAACCACAAAGTACTCAATCTGACAATATAACTGCCTCAACTTCTTCCCACAACCTTTCTTACATAGACGGTTGTCCATAACGGACCCACAACAACCCAAACATAATCTTCGATAACACTATCATGATGCAAAATCTCTATGTCGCTCTCCAAAACATGTGTAAATGCTGAATTCTTCACCTGTAACCTGTAAATCTACTGCCGAGTGCAAAACTGGACATCTCCTATGCTTGTGTGAACTGGCTGTTTGCTGCAGAAAATTGTAGATTTTGGCAAATCTGAGTATGCCAATGCGTCTGGAACGCCCAAAAACATAAAGATAGACTCTTGGATCACTGTATTCCGAGTTCGGGTGAGGGAGTTATGACCAAAAAACCTCTCTTTTTTGTTGTTTTTTCCAGAGCTGCGGAAACCTGTGTATTGACTGTAGCTCCTTAAACTGAGCTCTGATACCACTTTGTAGAGTGCGCAGGTGATGGAGAAGGTAGGAAAGAAGACTACACACACACACCAACACACATCGAGACACACACACACAATCGTTACCCTGCAGCAGCCATTCAACGAGCTGCTCTTCTCTTCTTCTCTATTGAACTATTATCCAAAGTATATTTACAACATAGTATAAGTCAGTGTCCAGCCCTCCCATAGCACAATGGACATATTCTTTAACATCATATTCTTTAACAATCACCATCAAAGCGGAGAAGACGATCACACTCTTCTCCACGCCATAATTCAAAGAGGGATGATAAAAAGCCAGAGAAGAAAAAGGCGAGAAAGAGGACACCCTCTTCTCCATCTTCTTCATCCTCTTCCTCTTATGAAAGTGATGGTGAAGACAACGAATCAAGACAAGAAAAAGGCAAGAAAGAGGTCACCCTCTTCTCCACCTTCTTCAAATTCTTCACTTTCTGAAGAAAGTGATGGTGCAACCTTTGAACTATCAAAAAGAAGAGGACATAGGAAATCCTATGCCATATGGAAGAGGTCATCCAAGCTAAAGAAGTTCAAAGAGGGAGGGAAGAGCATCTCTTTCCTTACCTATGATGGTACCTTTGGTGCTACAGACAAAGTCTTGGCCTTTATCCAACAGTTCGATGCGGCGTTTGGAGATGAGGGCTTCACGGAGTCCTCTAAGCTACGACATGTAGCTATGCACTTTCAAAAGTCCACCAGGCAATGGTGGTCTAGCCTACGGGCCAACGGTGAAGCTCCACGAACATGGAAAGCTTTAAGAGCTTCCATTATGAAGCAGTTTTGGCCACCGATGCCAAAGACAAAGTACTCACTGAATGGCGAAGCTTAAAGCTTAAGCCCATGGAAAACAAGGGTTCCAATGAGCCTAAGGGAAGGGCAATGTCCAAAAGTCTCCTAAGGGCAACTCCAACAAAGCTAAAGAGAAGGGAGTTTACAAAGGTAAGAAAAAACTCTCTGTTGAAGAGCTTGAGCGTTATCGCAAGGATAACCGGTGTTTCAAGTGCGGCGAACAAGGGCATGCGTATCGCGCTTGTCCCCAAAAGAAAAACACCAAGATCCTCCTAGAGCTTCCTTGGTTGAAATCCAAGAGGAGGAGACTCACCAAACTCACCTTAAAGGATCTCCTCTATGCCATGCTTGGGGAAAGGTAAGATGACATGATGCTTTTATTCTCTTTGACCCTGGTTCTACTCACAATTTTATATCTATAGAGTTGGCCACCAAGCTAGGCATACAAGCTTACGAGATGGGAGATGTCCTAAACCCGCAACAGTGCTTTCAAGGAGCAAGAAGCTTCAGTCACTCCCTTAATCGGGAAATTGAGGCTTCATGTTCAACGCTATGTGGACAAAGAGGACCTTTTTATCTCTCCTCTCAAGCATGAGGATGTAATCCTAGGGCACCATGGTTTGATCGCCTGGCTGCCAATGTTATATTCCCTGAAAGGAGAATCTCCTTTAAGTTCAGGGAAAAAGACATGTAAATAGATGCTAAGAAATGGGTAACACTATCCCCATTGTACATACACCAGCTTTCAACAAGTCAATAAAGAGCTCTATTTCTGTGTACATGATTTTTGTTAAAGATTTTCAAAATGAACCTAATGCTTTAGCAAAAGAAAATAAAAGCAACCAAAAGGAATTAGAGTTATCCAATTTTCTCAAGGGGTTTCAAGATTTTTTATTGACGACATCCCTTATGAGCTACCTCCTAAACGAGGTAATGATGACCATGCAATTGAACTTTTACCAGGAAGTTCACCGCCTAACAAACCTCCTTATAGAGTTTCTCAAGCTCAACAAGAGGAGATTATGCGGCAAGTGCATGAGTTAGTTGAGAAGGGCATGGTAAGGCCTAGCTCATCTCCATTTTGCTCACTTGTGCTAATAGTGCAAAAGAAAGATGGCACATATCGTATGTGTGTCGACTATAGAGCACTAAATAGGATCACTATCAAGAATAGGTTTCCCGTTCCACGGGTAGAAGACCTATTTGATAAGCTACAAGGATCGACCTACTTCAGTAGGATTGACCTAAAAAGTGGCTATTATCAAATAAGGATAGTTGATCAAGACATTGTAAAGACCACATTTCGCACCACATTTGTCTTTATGAATACATTGTCATGCCTTTTGGCTTGACGAATGCACCAGCCACATTCAGCCCGCTTGATGGAGAAGCTGTTCAGGCCTCATCGAACCTTCACTGGAGTGTTCCTTAATGATATTATCATCTACTCTAATTCGTTAGATGAACACAAGAAACATCTCCAGGTAATATGTCAAGTTTTGAGAGAGAATAAACTTTATGTTAATCGAAAGAAAAGTGAATTTTTCTTGCAAGAGATTCAGTATTTAGGTCACATTATCTCTCAAGATGGCATCCAAATGGATCCATCTAAGTTACAGGTAATAAAAGGATGGCCTAAACCAAGGAATCTTCATGAACTAAGAAGCTTTATAGGTATGTGTTCATACTATAGACGCTTCATAGAAAAGTTCTCACAAATTGGGGACCATTACATGACCTAACAAAGAAAAGCATTAGGTATACATGGTCTGCTAAGGAGAACAATGCTTTCGAAAAGCTTATCTCTCAACCTATGCTTACACTACCGGATCTCTCAAAACCATTTGAGGTCCAATGTGATGCTTGTGGTGATTGCCTTGGAGCTGTTTTTCTCCAAGAAGGGCACGCCATAGGCTATGAGAGTCGAAGGCTTGACCCTGTTGAGCAAGCTCTAGGCATATATGAAAAGGAACTCCTTGCAGTTCTACATGAATTAGACTCAAGGAAGCACTATTTATTGGGACTCCTTTCATTCTGCGAACGAATCACCAAAGTCTTAAGTACTTCATGACGCAGACCAAGCTCTCCGACAAACAAATGAGGTGGACAAATTTCCTTTCGCAATTTCATTTTCATATTGCTCACATTGCTGGCAAGAATAATCAAGTAGCTGATGCACTCTCAAGACGGCCGAGAGTGAATGTGGTTTCCATAGCAACTCACAATGATCTATCTTCAATGATAGATGAGTATGCTATTGATCCCGATTTTAGAGATGTGATTTTCCCTTGCATTAGGGAAGAAAGAAGAACCATTTACTTTACAAGATGGTTATCTTCTCTATGGCAATAGACTATGCGTTACTAACTCACTACGTGAGAAAGTAATGTATGAATCTCATGCTCCACCTTATCGCGGGGATAGAGGGATTCAGTCTACCTAAAGGGAATTGAAACATATTTCTATTGGCCTACCATGAAAGTGAACATACAAGAGTATGTTTCTAAATGTGTGGTATGCCAAAAGACAAAATTTGATAGAGGGAAGAAACTTGGATTGCTTCAACCCTTGCCAATCCCTAATTCACCATGGGAGAGCATATCCATGGATTTTATCTTTGGATTGCCTAAGTTCTATCCATGGGAATACGGGAATATGGACGATAGTAACAGTTCAGTAAACAAGCTCATTTTATACCTGTCAAAAAGACTATCAAAGCCCATCAAAATGGCAACCCTCTTCATTTCCCAAATTTTCAAGTACCATGGCTTGCCAATGTCCATAGTGTCGGATAGAGATCCTAGAATGACCAGTAATTTCTGGAAGGGTCTCTTTGAGAATTTGGGGACAAGGCTAAACTTCTCTTCGGCCTATCATCCACAAACGGATGGCCAAAGTGAAATAGCTAACCTAACCATTCTCGATCTACTAAAAGCCTATGTAACGGAAGTAGATCAAAGATCCCAATGGGAGAAGTACTTACCCTTAGTAGAGTATGCTTACAATAACATTGTACATACTTCCACGGCAAAAGAACCTTATGAGGTAATTGAGGGAAGATCAAAAGTCCCTTGCTACTTAAGGTACATGGGAAGATCTTCGTTGCAGATGAGTATAGCCGAGACCTACAGAATCTTTTCAAAAGATTAAGGATGCTATCTCTATCTCATAGCAAAGGCAAAAGGCTGTTGCTGACAAGCACAGAAGAGCCCAAGCCTTTAAAGAAAATGATTGGGTCTTATTAAAGTTTCCCAAGGCTTGATTAAGGCACACGATGGGCAAGAATCCTACGGGACACCAAAAGTACTATGCTAAACTAGCAAAAAGGTACTATGGTCCCTTCCAGATTGTTAGGCCAATCGATGAGATGGCCTATCAACTCAAGTTTCCCAATCATTGGCTCATACACAATGCTTTCCATGTGAGCCTATTAAAGCCTTACAAAGGAGAGCCACCTCAAGAACCAACTATTGAAGACCAAGAGGAGGTTCTGCAGGCCCGAGTCCATTCTCCAACATGAAGACAAGGTATTAAGAGGCGGTAAGATTATCCGACGATATCTTATTAAGTTTAAGAATTATCCTTTTGAAGATGCTAGATGGATGCAAGGCATACAATTAAAGGATAACCTAAACCTTGTCAATGCTTACAATGCTTCCAAGAGTAAGAAAATGTACAAAATTTTAAAAATGAACAAAGTTATTTTTGTCTTATAAGACTCTCTTTTTCTTTATTGTGCACAAAAATGAAGTAGTATGCATGCTTAGATCAAGTTTGCGGAGAGACGTCTCCCAAACACCAAGTAGAGCTTGTCACTCTACTATGGAAGACTGATAGTACTAATGTGCAGACATGCTTGCGACAGCCTCAGGCTCTCAAGCGCCAAATGGACTAGTCATCCATTGTGGAGTGATGTCGCAGGGTAACATAGGGATCCTCTACCCGCTAAGAAAAGGACTGGTGAATATGCTTTATCTTCTCTACACCATAGTCAAGGACGACTATGATTTCAAGAGAGAGGTAATGTCATAATAATCAATATCTAATTCTCCTAAATGATTTCTCATATTAAACTGATCATTTAATGTGGGGAAGTGCCAGGGGAGAAAAACTAGAATATTGGTTAAGCTAGCAGACCGGCCACAGTAGGGATCCAAAGGAGGGAAAATAGGGATCCAAAGGCGGGGCCATCTGCAAAAGAGCCATGAGCAACAATGGGCTAAAAAGACCCTAAGGTTCAGCCCATTAAGACTTCCAAATGCTAAGGTTCCAAATTCAAAGGTTGTGTCCAAAGGTCAACCCTAGGGGAATTGGATGCTTTGTGTGTGACCCAAAAAGTCTTTACAAATCCCTACATAGGAGGGGGCGAGCCTTGGGAGTAGGGGATGAGAGAGAAAGTCACACACACACACACACACAAAAGCTCCCTTTACACAAAGGGAATGAGGGACACATGTCAGCTCCCTAGCCCAGATGCCCACAAGGTGTACCCAATTCCTATTGGATGGCTTTGGAGGTGGACCAATGAGAATTAGACTAGAGTAAATCTAGTTTAATTAATTTAAAAAACACTTAATAAAAGAACCAATGAGAATTAAGTCTCTAGAAGACTATTGGACAGTCTCCCAAGTGGTCCAATGAGCATTCAACAGCCCAATGGCTTGCCTGATTCCTATTGGCAAGGAGGCAAAGGGTCCAATAAGAGTTTAGATGAATTATTAAATTACCTTAATCTCTCACAAAAGGGGAAAGGGGAACACATGTCAGAAGGCTATCATTTATGCTGCTTAATTGTCATTGGCTAGCTCTAGGGAGGTCCAATGGAGGACAACAAGAGCAAATAGCAAGGGGGCTCGCCCAAGAGAGAGGGGGCTGATTTTTGCAAGGCATTTATCACACACACACTCACACACAGTCTATGTGTGAAGTAAGAAAGACTATCTCTTTCCCAAGCTTTAATGGAGAGCTCATCACCTACTCCAAGCTTGTGAGATAGAAGCCTACATCAACACACTCTTGGCATGTGGATGCAAATCCAACCAAGAGCCAAGCTTCAATGCATGCTCATCTCCTCTACCAATCCAATTACTAAGCTAAGCTATGCTAATATGAGTGATTATGTGAGGAGATGTACATCTTTCTCGTAAGATACTCCTTCTTCCTCTCAATCTACTCTCATACCCTGCTAGCTCTCACCATCTTTGAAGTGTGTGAGGTCTTGGGTCTGAGACCGGGGATAATTAATGTTGTGTTTGCTAAGTGTTTTGCTTAGTGCATGAAGCTTTCATCTTCATTGCACTAGCTAGTTTTGAAGGAACACAAAGAATTGTATTGTACAATGTCTCTCTTGATGGGAGAAACCATAATACAAAGCCTTTTGGAGGGGGGACCGCCGCTCATGCAAATCCGGTCCTCAACAGTTGTCAATAGCTTAATTTCTCTCTCTTATGAAAGTATTGTTCATGCTATCTAACTAGGTGTTATGCTTTTTTTTGCTCTCTCCACCCAAGCACTCTTGTAATTCTCATTAGGAATCTATTCTAATGAAATGCCCACTATGTTCATGCTAATTTCTGCTACACACAAGTTTTTAGGCCATTAAATGTTACATTACCATGAAGGCAATCGTATACCACCAGTTATAGTGTCTCTGCAGGTCCACATTTAATGGGTCAAAAGGAATTCTTCAAGAGAGTGACCAGAGTATTGGATTTTTAAGCTGCGAGTTATTTGAGCGTCCTCTTCGGAGTGGCGGCATCAAAATTGCAATGCATGCTACAGGAACAAGTTCTATTCCACATTGGAGGCTTATATACAAACGCTAATGAGCTAAGGGATAATTGTGAGATCTATGGGAAGATGCCCAAGAAGTAGATATAGGGAGTGGAAGATAGAAACTACTACGCCTATGTAAGCGGGCCAACAAAAATTCCACTATGGAGGAGTACAAAAAAGCATTGATAAAAGTGACTCAATTGATGGATTCTCTTAAGAGACAAATTCTATTGCAAATGTCTAGACAAGGGACTCCTCAAGGACAACTTATGGCTCATGAGGAACAACTTAAATGGGGTGCCGTAGAAGGTGAGTGGATAAATCATGAAACTCAAAAGTGCTACTATAGGCCAAGGTACAATGCAAATGTACAGTACATACATATGGAGACAAAAGGATAAAAATAAACCTACCTAGTGGGAATCCAAGTCTCCTTGAGTGAATGCAACCTAAAGAACAAGCAAGCAAACAAGTCATTGTTCTCATCATGTGCTATATAGCAAGTACCTCTTCCATGTCATCTAATGAAGATTGATATATGCCACCACCCAGGGTAGAGTTCGTCCATCATATGCCTATCAAAGAGGATCCAATGTACTTGGGTGTAACCGGGCCTCAACTAGAACAAAGGGTAGAGGGTTATCATAAATGTGGAGACCATGACCAATGATAGAATAAATGTAGAGCACTGAGTCAAAGCTTGGTACCTCCTATTGTACATTGTCATGATTGTAGTAAGAGGGGACATCACTTTCTACAGGACTACCCAAGAAACCCAAACAACCAACATGGTAGAGTTGATTCCGTCAACCTCATCTAGGGGTGAACCAATAGTGCGTATGGTTGTTGTGAAGAGAGCTCAACTAAAGCTCCAAAAACAAAATAATGTTGAGGATATAGAGGGAAGGAAGAAGTCGTCACAAGCTACAAAAACAACAAGAAGGCATAGAAAGTCGTCGAGGAAGCAAAAACAAAAGGCAAAAATTGAAAAAGGGGCTCAAGAATTGGCTGTAGTAACAAGGACAAGAAAAACTCCAAGAACAAGGAAGAGAAACAAAAAAATAAATCTCTAGAAACAAAATAATGTTGAGGATATTGAGGGAAGGAAGAAGTCATCACAAGCTACGAAAAGAGCAAGAAGGCATAGAAACTCACTGAGGAAGCAAAAACAAAAGGGAGAATTGAAGAAGGGGTTGAAGAATTGTCTATAACAAGGACAAGAAAAACTACAAGAACAACAAAAAGAAACAAAAAATTTGTGGAAAAAAGAAATAATTTGAGTATGACCACATAGTAAAATCATCAACCAAGTTAGCGAAATTTGTCCTAGTCGACAAAGTTTATAATCCAATCAATGATGCTCTAGAAGCATATCAAATGGGATTACAAGCGAGACAAAACATAGAAAAACAATGGAAAAACTACTACATCTTGAAGCAAGGAAACTTGAAGCTTATGAGAGACTAGTCAAAATAACCCAAGAACTCATGGAATTGCAAAAACGACTCTCAAATAATTTGGAAAGAAAGAAGACGATGGAGTCAAGGTTAAGGAGATCATTCACTCTATTATGAATATTAATTTTCTAACCTTCTAAAAGTATTTTACAACTTAAATTGGCCACTTAAGTCTAGGGAAAATAAAAAGAGAACAAGTGAAATTGATTAAGTGCTAATGGACTAACCGGTCAAGGCTTGGGACCAAAAGGGGAAAGTTCATAAAAGAGCAAGGGTAATTGCTAACTAGTTATCTCAGTCATAGTTACAGGTCAAGGAAGGATAAATGTATCCCGAACAGCCTTGATCAAAGGTACATGACAAAGGAGATGATCAAGAGCAATTATAGGAGTTTAAAAATAGAAAATGATTGTGCTAAGCTCAAGTCATTAGAATAATCCCTTAGACTCCAAGACTGAAGTGTAGGAAGCCTTAGGGTGAAATTCTAACTTACCACAAAATGTCTAAATTTAGTAGGTCTAGATTTAGCAGATTTTGGGAGCATCTTGGTGGCACCTCCAAAGCATTGTGCTAAGGTTTTTCATGGGAGATGGAAGTTTTAAATCCCAAAGGTTGAGTTTTATTTTTACCTAATTTTATCCTAATTTAGTAGGTCCTAAATGAACAAGTAGATTGTAGCCCCAGGTCAGCTTCATAACCCTCCAATGTTTGTCCTGCAGCTAAAGGAGCACCTGGAACAAGTACATGCAAAGTTAGTAGCTCAAAAGGTGGAATATGCATTGGAGCTACAAAAGAGAGAGATGAAAATTAGTGCCATCCAAGCCCAAGCAGTTGTGCCAGCTCAACCAACACCTGCAATAGAGATAGAGCACACAAGGATAGACCTACACCCAGTGGATCTGCCAAACACATCTACTGAGGGAGGGCTCCATGACTTAGCACCTATCAGGAAATGGCCTTGCCTTGCCCCTTGATCCTCTTGGTTGTCCTCTATCCATCATGCTTAGCCAAAATCCTTGAATTTTCTTAGACAAATCATGTACAGTTCGCACCCAATTCTGCAGCACAACTACTACACCTTGATTCCCATGGTTCTCCTCATGAATAAAATCCCTCAGACCCTGAGGTTGGATAGGAATCACCGCTTTGTAGCCCGACATGCATTGTTCAATCATGTTTTTTATTTTCCTTTGCCTTTGCAATGGCCACTGCACCATTGTAGTTTTTTGGGCTCTCAAAATCCACCTTCTCTCTCACTTTAGGATGTAGGCACGCCATGAATTTGTCTATCTTAAATAAGTCGCCATTAGCCAATTGCATGGCATTCGCTAACTCTGCCCAACATGCTTCAAAACGATCCAAGAACAAATTGAATTCCTCACTTACATCTTGTTTAAGTGCCTTCAGCTTGGTATCCATCTCGATTGGGGACACCTTACAAAATTCATGTAGGAAACGCACCCGTAGAGCCGGCCAGGCCTCGGGTCACCTTCCAATGCTTCGTACTATACCTTCACCTTGCCGCGCATCACGAAACAAAAAAAATTTCATCTTGCAGTCCTTGTTCGGTGTAGGCAATGAAATCATATATAGCTCTAAGTCTGCAATCTACTCATCAAGACTCTCTTCATCTATGAAAATCGGTCCATATCTCCTCATCGCCATGACTTCATATGCCAAAAATTGTCTCTTTTCGTCTAACTAGGATCAATCAATGTGCTTCTCCGTGGGGGCACAAGAAGATGGAGAAGGGGAAAGGGGAACACACCCGGAACACAAACAGATTGCCTCACTATAGCTCAAGGCATTCACAACACCCCTATCCTCTCAGAAACACCTTCAAAAGATACAATTCACACTCACACGCCACGCCACCGCCTACACCCTCTCAACTCACACACACTGGCAAGACCGCCACTCAACTCACACACCGTCAATGCTCATTTCAGCACACGTGAAACACACCACCGCTCAAATTTTCACTCCCTTTGCACCACAAAATGGGCCATGGGCACACCCTTCTGTTGACACCGACACACATGCAAAGAGTAGCAGAAAAGAGAGGGGAAGGGGGAAACGACTCTAGAACCAAGGGGAAATGGCTTTCAACTACTTAGCAAGAGCATACACAAGCTTCCACATGCCACAATTGGCAAACTTACAAAAAAATGATTGAAAGGGCTTTCTCTTGGCTCTTCTACTCTTCACTGTCCAAAAAAAAAAGCCATTTGAAATGATTAAAAAAGAGGGCTATAGGGAGTCCCACCCTTTTTTAGAAACTACAATCTGATTGGCTCATTCAAGCTTTGAACTCAGCAATTTTTTATTAGCTCCGAGAACTCAAGGAGAAGGGGGCACTAGCGCTTATGCCACTTTGCCTTCAAAATTTAAGGGGCCCATTACAGGCATGGGACTATCCCCCAGTCAAGCAAAAGTGCCATGTCATCATTGTGCAATACGATGTTGTCCAACCTCCACTAGCGACGATCATCGTAATCACACTACCACACACACAACAAAACCGCCCGATTGCACCCCATGTGCCATGTCATCATTGTGCAGCATGATGTTGTCCAACCTCCACCAGCGACGGCCGTCGTAATCATGTCGCCACACCACAAAAAAAATCGCCCGGTTGCACCCCATGGGCCTCTTGCAGATCTACACATAGTGGCCACCATAGCCATGGGATGAGGGAGCTCCCCTCTCTCTTCCCAAATTGATACCTCTAAAGGCTTCATGCCCTAGCCTTTATACACTAGGCCTTTGCATTCAGGATCCGCATACAAGTTCATTCAACATGCCACGTGGAACTATCTCCTCAACTGGCTTTCTAATCCCTCCAAAAAACTCATAAAGTTCCATCCCCCCCCCCCCCCCCCCCCCCCCCCCCCCCCCCCCCTCTGGCACCCAGCCATTTGCCAACAAAACCCATCAAAAGATTTTGTCTTTGACTTTGAACCACTCAATCTTTGCCGCATTCCGACTTTCTCGTGCTCGTAATCCGAGATCGTCAAAACTCAAAAAAGTTATCTGTAACCTCCTTATTGCCAATTATACCCAACTTTTGCTTGGTACATCTTACTGCCCGAGACTTCGATTGATGAGCTATTGATTCTTGTCAACTTCATGTAACATAGGCCACCCTCTAGAACCTGGTCAAAGCTCAAAAAATTGCCCAAAGGAACGACTACTAATGTTATCAAGTGGGGGCACACCTGGCCCCCTGCAAACCTTCAAATGGCCATAACCCTCTTTCTAGAGCTCCTATCAATGAATCAGAAAGAGAGCCATGCTCCACAACTCGAGATCTATAGCCCTATCCACTCACCCTAGCCTTGGCCGCATGCCCTGCCCATCGGGGATTTGCAAAGCCTTCTAACTTTGGATTGGCATAACTTTCATACAGTGGCTCTATTTGACAAGCTGCCTAGACGGGCTTTTAGAGCATCTCAAGCATTATATTTTCGAGCACTATCCCTGCACTTTGGACACTTGGACTTGCCATCCTAATTGGCCCATTTTGGAGCCTTTCTGACCTAAAAAACCACACATACCATACATTTTCAATGGCCTTGTCCTACCCAGGTCATCCATACCTGCTTGAAACCTTTGCCCAGCACCTGTATGCACCCTTAGCTCGGCTTGGCACCACTTCTAGCTTCAAACAACTTTGCAAGTACCCAACATTTATGAGGCATCCTCCTAAAAAAATTTATCATTTTAGTGCCAATAATTTGGTTAGAAAGTTGTCAAAAAAATTGCTTTAGCACAAACTTGACCATAAACTGAAAAATGAGCATAAATTAAGCAAATGAGATCCAAATTTGATCAAACTTCACCAGTGCGTCTAGGTCAACTATAGACAGTAGGAAAAAATTAGTTTGGGTCAATTCTTGCCTAGAGATACATGGATTGCGATCCATGCTATTTTGAATTTCTTGGTACCATTAGGTTTATATGATCAATAGATGCCATGGGTGCAAACTTTTGGGATCTGAATCTTTGGTTTGCACATCAAGTCAAATTTTGCAATTTTTCCGTAGACTTGGAGAAATTTGGGATTCTTACAAAGATTTTGGTTTCCAAATGACTTGTAACCTTGGGATTAGACTACAAATGGCATGTAGTTTATGAGGGTTAGATACTGGTTCAGAGAATCTAGGATAGGTATGTGGATCGCAATCCATGTTGGGTCTAATAGCTAATCGTAGCACACTAGTAGAATTTTTTTAAATTCATATCTAAATTTACTAAGTTAATTTAATTTCCTAGTGGATGACCATATTTTCTTGACTTTGACCAAAATTGTTTCTTAGAACCCTCTTTGTTGCAATCTTGTGTTTATTAGGTGTTAGTTTTTCTTGATTGGTTGTTTTGATGCGGATTAAGATTGCTCTATTCACTTGTCCTTCAAGTTTCAATGCAAACTAACTTTGATGGGCCCTTCTGCCATTGATGTGAAGTTTCATGGTACAACCAATACTTTCTAGTTGCACTTTGACTCTTTAAGCATACAACACCACCCATGTTCCCAATTTAAGGTTTTCTCCCAAAAACCCTAATTTTTGGCACTTAGAGACTCTGAAGGTGCTTAATCTTGAATTTTATTCAAAGTTATAGATTTTCCTCACTCTCTTGATGCCTCTAACACTCTAAGGCACCTGTGGACCAAAACTAGTTGTATTGCCATTTGAGGGACATGGATCACAATCCATGTTTGGAAGCCAAATCATACAAAATTTATAGGATAGCATCTAGGCATGTTTCTATAGTGATTGGGCACCAACTTTTGGGGGTTTGCACCACTTTTTATTGCCTTGGGTCAAAATGACCATTTGGCGTCTAATTTTTTGAGAATTTCGGGTTTTTGGGTCAAAATGTGTCCAAATTCACCCAAATTTTAGGGTTGTCTCCCAAGGTTATGATCTAACTGCTGGCAACTTCTAGTCCAAATCTGAGAGAGTTTGGGACACGAATTGCGATCCATGTCTGAGCACCTTTTCTTATTGTTTTTGCAGTAGTGTGTTGGCATGAGTTGGGGCAATCTTCTGTAGAATTTTTTTAGAGTTTGGCTGTTGTGGGGAACATAGATTGCGATCCATGTTCAAACACCAAATTGAAATTGGATGATGCAACCTTGAAGTGCCTGACTTGTTGAGTGTTTTGCCCAATTCTTTATAAGTTTGGACTATGTCTGATTTGTTAGCATTGAACCCTTTGCAAAAATCCAAGATTGATTTTGATTTTTGTGATATGTTTGATGTTTTTTGTGTTGTGCAGCTCACATATACATGTCAAGGGAGGTATGTAGATCGTACCTGTCAAATCTGGCGGAGAATAATGGCCCCAATGGCTTGTAGCAAGCATAAAAATGAGTGTGTGCTCTAGGTCGTAAGGAAGTCTCTCTCTCTCTCTCTCTCTCTCTCTCTCTCTCTCTCTCTCTCTCTCTCTCTCTCTCTCTCTCTCTCTCTCTCTCTCTCTCTCTCAAAATGCAAATGAGGCCTATTTTGCTCTACTTTGGCTATACGTATCCGACTTATCAGGAAAAAGTGCACTCTTACCTTCTTTGCCTTGATTGCTCACGTCATATTACTTGCAACTCAAATGGCTCATGATTTGGATATGCTGTCATTGCTTGCCATTGCCTCTACAAATTTGATTTGTCGTAAGTTGGCCCAAAATTTGATTTGTACCAAATCTTTCAAAACTTGCCATGCTTGAAGCTCCTTTTTTGCTGATTTGGTGCTTGCTTTCAAAACTTGATTTTGGCTTTCTTTGGGTAATTTTATTGATTTTTTATCTTCATCAAATAAAAATTAAAGAAAAATACTAAAATTTATTATTATTTGGCCAAAAATTAGCCAAAATTATTCCCACATTGATATATATATATACTCTCGCTCTAGACATCATTATTGTAAAAAATTGACCAGTATGGCTCATAGATATGCCTGGTAAGAGGTAAAAACCATATAAAAAGAAAATAAAAAGTAATAATCAAGAAAAAAAAATGCTTTAAACATTGTACACATGAAGTCATTCCAGACGAAAGGTTGTGCAATGTGCATGGGCAGTAATGTTGTGTCTATGCAAGGCCGTGTAATGTGGCCCTATTATGCCAATGGAAGAAATGCATGGGTAACACAATGTTGTGCACGATGTGGGTAGTGAACTATGTGAACAAAATTAGATGGTTTTTGTTTGAACAAAAGTGAACAAAATCAATACGATTTTGTGCTCCATCTAAACTACGTTGTCTGAACAAAAGTGATTGAGGATGTCGTGCTCTTTCTTTGATTGTTGGTTGTGGGAGGACTTGTGTCGTGACTTTCATTTTTTTGGCTTCTTTGGTACCCACTTGAACTTGGTAGTTATGGTTGGTGGATACTGCTAAGGTGGGTGTTGAGTTAGTTGTTTTGGTCTCGATTGCAAGTTGTCATTGCTAGTTAGGGTTGGTTGGATTGTGTTCGCTTTGGAATCCATTGACATTTGGGTGGACTTGCTTTAGGTTTCTTATGTAGCTTTGGTTGCCATTGCCAAGTATAATTACTTCAAGGTTGTCGAGAGGTTTTTGGAGGACTCTGCCATTTTGTTTTGGTTTCCACTTGTGGAGTTGGGGCCTTGGGTATCCATATCTACTTAGGTTTGCTGGCCATGATAGATTTCTTTACCTGTACATGCTTGATTGACTAGTTGTTGCAATGTCATATAGACGTAGGTGTCATCACTTATAATGGATTTGCAAAAATGGCATGAATTTCCCACATGTGATCACTTTGTGCCAATAGAGTGACATAAGTGGTGACATTAAGTTTGAACTTAAAAGTATCTTCTTGCCAATCCCGAACTACTTTGTATGTCCTCATCCAAGGAACTCCTAGGATAATTTCTTCATTGAGATCTGTATCTGCCATGAAATGAAACCGATGTGGGTAGTGATGACCATTGATATTGATTGACAGATTGGAGTGTTGTCAATCCCGAACTACTTTGGAGTGTTGTTTCAGGGTGCAGATTAGTACATAGGCTCCCCTTTTGAACTCCTTGTTGATTACATGTTGATCGTGGAATTCCTTCACGCATCTTTTTTGGGCATAAATGCCTGCAATAGCTCGCAAGCTTGTCTCATCTAAATTCTCAAGAATATCTAGCCTTTTTGATAGCTTGTAGCTTGTCCACTCTAAGTCTTTGGCCACTGGAAGCATTAAAATCGAGAAATCTATGGGCAATATGGCAAAGTTAAAACACCATGTTAAAAGGTGTTGTTGTTTCAATCAATGTTTTGTACGTTACTTGGTATGCCCATAAAGTTGAATGCAGATTTTGGTTTCAATTGGCTCTTGATTCACTTATTATCTTTGTGGGCACCCTGCATAAGATTTTTTTGTGCTCTCAACTTGTCCATTAGCTTGAAGGTTGATAAGGTGATCATTTGCAATGAGCTACCATGAATTCATTGAGCAATAATTCTATCGCTTTATTTATGAAGTGAGACCCTCTGTTGCTAACTATCTTGATTGGTAGCCCATATCTTGTAAAGATATTCTCATACAAGAATTCCATTGTCATCTTTGCATCGTTCTTTTGTGTCAACATTGCTTCTACCCATTTTTCCAAATAGTATGTGGCCACTATGATGTACTAAGCATGTGTACGATATGGTGGCAGTAATATAGCCCCCCTACAAAATATATGCCCCATTTGGAAAATTCTCTTGCCTTCATCATAGGTCGTAGAGGCATTTTGTCTGTCCGCATAAATACTTTTGTTTATTGGCATTTGTCACATCTCTTCATGTAAGCTTCATCATGTAACATTTAATGGCCTAAAAACTTGTGTGTAGCGGAAATTAGCATGAACATAGTGGGCATTTCATTAGAATAGATTCCTAATGAGAATTACAAGAGTGCTTGGGTGGAGAGAGCAACAAAAAGCATAACACCTAGTTAGATAGCATGAAAAATACTTTCAAAAGAGAGAGAAATTAAGTTATTGACAACAGTTGAGGACCGGATTTACATGGAGCCGGTCCCCCCCCAAAAAGGCTTTGTATTATGGTTTCTCCCATCAAGAGAGACATTGTACAATACAATTCTTTATGTTCCTTCAAGACTAGCTAGTGCAATGAAGATGAAAGCTTCATGCACTAAGCGAAACACTTATCAAACACAACATCAATTGTCTCTGGTCTCAGACCCAAGACCTCACACACCTTGGAAGATGGTGAGAGCTAGCGAGGTATGAGAGTAGATTGAGAGGAAGAAGGAGTAGTCTTACGAGAAAGATGTACATCTCCTCACATAATCACTCATATTACCATAGCTTAGCTTAGTAATTAGCATGGTAGAGGAGATGAGCATGCATTGAAGCTTGGCTCTTGGTTGGATTTGCATCACAAAGCCAAGAGTTGTTGGTGTAGGCCTCCCTTCTCACAAGCTTGGAGTAGGTGATAAGCTTTCCATTAAAGCTTGAGAAGGAGAGAGAGTCTTCTTTACTTCACACATATTGTGTGAGTGTGTGTGTCAATAATTCCTTGCAAAAATCAGCCCCCTCTCTCTCTTGGTCGACCCCTCTTGCTATTTGCTCAGCTGCTGTCTCATTGGACCTCCCCAGGGCTAGCCAATGACAATTAAGCACCATAAGTGATAGCCTTCTGACATGTGTCTCCCTTTCTCCTTTTGTGAGAGCTTTAGGTAATTTAATAATTCAACTAAACTCTCATTGGACCCCTTTGCCTCCTAGCCAATAGGAATCAGGCAAGCCATTGGGCTGCTGAATGCTCATTGGACCCCTTGGGAGACTGTCCAATAGTCTTCTAGAGAGCTTAATTCTCATTGGTTCTTTTATTATGTGTTTTTAAATTAATTAAACTAGATTTACTCTAGCCTAATCCTCATTGGTCCACCTCCAAGGCCATCCAATAGAATTTGGGTACACCTTGTGGGCATCTGGGCTAGGGAGCTGTCATGTGTCCCTCATTCCCTTTGTGTAAAGGGAGCTTTGTGTGTGTGTGTGTGTGTGTGTGTGTGTGTGTGTGTGTGTGTGTGTGAGTTTCTCTCTCATCCCATACTCCCGAGGCTCGCCCCCTCCTATGTAGGGATTGATAAAGACTTTTGGGTCACACACAAAGCATCCAATTCCCCCCATGGTTGACCTTTGGACACAACCTTTGAATTTTGGAACCTTAGCATTTTGGAAGTCTTAATGGGCTGAACCTTAGGGTCTTTTTAGCCCATTGTTGCGCATGGCTCTTTTGCAGATGGCCCCCCCTTTGGATCCCTACCTATTTTCCCTCCTTTGGATCCCTACTGAGGCCAGTCTGCTAGCTTAACCAATATTCTAGCTTTTTCTCCCCTGGCACTTCCCCATATATTAAATGATCAGTTTAACATGAGAAAATCATTTAGGAGAATTAGATATTGATTATTATGACACATCATCCATGAGCAAGGTAGGCCACCAAATTCCTGCAATAACAAGAATTATTTTACAGTTTTGTTAGCAAAAAAAAGTGCTCCTAATTTTCCAAGCATGAGTGTTTTGGTTTTCTCAATGATGAATGGCTATGTTTCAATATGTAATGATTCAATGGTGAGAAAAGGTATAACATGTTTACTCCATCTTGGTACCATTTCAATGTTAAAAAGGTAAGAATCAGGCAAGTCATCATCAACCCCGGCGGGTGCTTCCCTAATGAGTCAGTCTCAACAAATGGTCAACCCTCTCATGTGTCGTTCCTTTTTTCACCACAATTGTGTAATCAAAATTAAGCAATATAATTAACCATCTAGAAATACACCTTACATTGCAAGATTTTTTCATCAAGTACAATAATGCTCGATGATCCACAAAGAATATAAATTTGTTTGTAAGAAGGTAGTATCTGAACTTCTTCACCTCATAAATCATTGCTAATTCTTCTCTTTCTATATTCGTGTAATTCTTCTCTCTCAAAGGGGTAAGGAGGACACTTGTCCAAACTACCCTTGTTGCTTGATATGCACTAAGTATGTGATTGGCTAGGCTTGTAGGAGTCCAATCAAATTCAATCATGAGCTACAAGGAGGGGTCGACCAAGGCAAGTTGGGGGTATACTCCCTCTTACACACACTCACATGCTCTCATTCTCACTTTGTGAAAGTGCAAGAACTTCATCTCCTTCTCCAAGGTTGAGAGGTTGAGAGCCTATGCCAACACTCTTGGCTATGGAATGCAAATCCAACCAAGAGCCATGCTTCAATGCTATGCTTTCCATCTTCTTCATCTCCATTACTGTGCTACTATGCTATACTAAGCTCTATGAGTAATGGTATGAGAGGATACTACTTATTTCTTGTAAGAACACTTCTTCTTCCTCTTCCCTACCGTCATTCCCTGCTGGCTCTCTCCACCTTTGAAGGTGTTTGAGGTCTTCGGACTGATAAGTTAATGCTTTCATTAGATTAAGCTACGGGGAGAGGACATCACAAATCTTATCCTGCTTGGAAAAGGTCCCACAAGCTTAAGAAGTTCAAAGAGGGAGGAAATATTATCTCTTTTCTCACCTATGATGGCACCTTTGGTTCTACTAACAAAGTATTTGCCTTCATCCATAAATTTGATGCGGCCTTTGGAGACGAGGGCTTCACTGAGCTACGTCGTGTAGCTATGCACTTTCAAAAATCTAATCGTCAATGGTGCGCTAGCCTTCATGGCAACGACAAAGCTCCAATGACATGGAAAACTCTACAAGTTTCCATCATGAGGAAATTTCTTGCAAGCGATGCCAAAGATAAAGTGCTCACCAAATGGCGGAGTTTGAAGTTACTTTCCAATGAGTCTATCCACAAATATATACACAAGTTTTGGGATTTATATCTCAAAGCTATAGTCTTTCAGAAGATAGACTTCGTTGAGGAAAGCAGCAATTTTGTGCGAGATTACCTGAAGAAATGGTCGAGTATGTCAACTCCCAATGGCCTGGTTCTATCACCGAAGTCATCCACCACACTATGGTTGCATCTTGTATCAATTTTCAACAAGCGGATAAAAGGAATGCCAAGCCCATGGAAAACAAAGATCAAAATGATGAAAAGGGGAAGAACAATGCT
Organism: Adiantum capillus-veneris; assembly: GCF_014529385.1. NCBI lineage: Eukaryota > Viridiplantae > Streptophyta > Polypodiopsida > Polypodiales > Pteridaceae > Adiantum > Adiantum capillus-veneris. Next base: position 2,363,655 of record NW_028221440.1, read on the forward strand.
CACTGGTTCTTCCCAAGGCAATTCCAACAACAACAACAAGACCAAGGAGAAAGGAATTTACAAAGGTAAAATCAAACTCTCTCCTGAAGAGCTAGAGGCTTTTTGCAAAGATCACAAATGATTTAAGTGTGGGGAGCAAGGACATGGTATCATTCTTGCCCCAAAAGAAAGGCCCGCAATAAGACTCCTAGAGCTTCCATGATCTGAGCTCCAAAAGAGGATGCTCATTGCAAAGGATCGTCCCTTTCATATGCTTGGGGGAAGGTGAGGGAGCATGATGCCTTCATCCTATTTGATCTTGGTTCTAATTACAATTTCATATCAACGGAGTTGGTCACAAAGCTGGGAACACAAGCTTTTTAGATGGGAGATACTGTAATAGCCACTGGGGCTTTCAAGGGACAAAAAGCCTCCGTAACTCCCTTGATTGGGAAGTTGAGGCTTCATGTCCAAAGCTACATCGACAAAGAAAACTTTTTCATCTCTTGTCTCCAACATGAGGACATTATCCTAGGGGCACCATGGTTCACCCGCATGGCTGCCAACATGAAGTTCCCTGAAAGAAGAATCTACTTCACCTACAGGGAAAAGATCATGTATATAGATGCTAATGAGTCCGGTCGTACTATACCACTTGTAAATTCACCTGCTTTTGATAAGTCAATGAAAAGCTTGATTTCCTGGTACATGATTTTTGTCAAAGAGTCTTAAAATGATACTAATGTTTTAACAAAACAAAGTGGTAGGAATCAAGAGAAATAGACTTGTCTAATTTTCTAAATAGATTCCAAGATGTATTTATCGATGACATCCCTATGGAGTTACCTCCAAAACGAGGGGATGATGACCATAGGATAGAGCTTCTACCTGGGAGCTCACCGCCTAATAAACCTCCTTATAGAGTTTCTCAAGCTCAACAAGAGGAGATTATGAGGCAAGTGCATGAGCTGTAGACAAGGGGATGGTGAGGCCTAGATCCTCTCCCTTTTGTTCACTAGTCCTTTTTAGTGCAAAAGAAAGATTTCACATACCACATGTGTTTGGACTATCAAGCACTAAATCATATCACTATCAAAAATAGATTTCTTGTACTACGAGTAGAAGATTTGTCTGATAAGCTACAAGGTTTGACCTACTTTAGTAGGATTGACCTTAAAAGTGGCTATCATCAAATAAGGATAGTGAATGACGATATCGTAAAAACCATGTTCCACACAACGTTTGGTCTTTGTGAATATCTTGTCATGCCTTTTGGTTTGACAAATGCTCTAGCCACGTTCAACCGCCTAATGGAGAAAAACTTTAGACCCTACATTAAGTTTAATGGAGTGTTGACGACATTATCATCTACTTCAAATCTTTGGAGGAGAATAAGCAACATCTCCAGGTAGTTTTTCAAGCTATGAGGGAGAATAAATATTTCATTAACCAAAAGAAAAGTGAATTTTCCCTCCAAGGGATTCAATACTTAGGTCATATTATCTCTCAAGATGGTATCCGTATGGATCCGACCAAGCTTGAGGTAATAAAAGGATGGCCTAACCCAAGGAATCTACATGAGCTACGAAGCTTTATTGGTATGTGTGCATACTATAGATGCTTCATAGCTAAATTCTCCCAAATAGCAGGACCAGTACATGACTTGACAAGGAAAAATGTTAAGTACATATGGACTGCTAAAGAGAAAAGTGATTTTGAAAAGCTTACCTCTCAAACCGTGCATACAACACCGGATCTCTCAAAACCATTGAGGTCCAATGTGATGCTTGTGGAGATTGCCTTGGAGCAGTTTTGCTTCAAAAAGGGCATGCCATAGCATATGAGAGTCAAAGACTCAATTCCAACGGGCGAGTATTGGGCATCTACGAGAAGGAGCTACTAGCTATCCTACGTGCCCTCGACACATGAAAGCAATATCTTTTGGGGACTCCATTCATCCTACTCATGGATCACCAAAGTCTTAAGTACTTCATGACGCAAACCAAGCTCTTCGACAAACAAATGAGGTGGAAAAATTTTCTTTCGCAATTCAATTTTCATATTGCTCACCTTGCTGGCAAGCACAATCAAGTAGCCGATGCACTATCACGACCGCCAAGAGCCAATGTGGTGTCCATAGCAACTCACAATGATTTATCTTCTATGATAGATGAGTATGCTACTGACCCCAATTTTAAAGATGTAATTTTCAGCCCTTGCCTTTGGGAAGAAAGAAGAACCATTCACCTTGCAGGATGGTTATCTTCTCCATGGCAATAGGCTATGTGTTACTCACTCTCTTCATGAGAAAGTGATGTATGAATCCCACGCTCCTCTCTATGCAGGGTATTGAGGGATTCAACCTACCCTTCGTGGAGTAGAGATGTATTTCTACTGGCCTACCATGAAGACGAACATACAAGACTGTGTGTCAAAATGTGTGGTATGCCAAAAGAAAAAGTATGATAGGGGGAAGCAACCCGTATTTCTCCAGCCTTTGCCAATTCCTAATTTACCATGGGAGAGCATATCCATGGATTTTATCTTTGGATTGCCCAAGTCCAACCATCCATGGGAATACGAGAATTTGGTCAATAGTAGAAAGGTTTGGTAAACAAGCACATTTTATACCTGTCAAAAAGACTATTAAGGCACACCAAATGGAAACCCTCTTCATATCCCAAATTTTTAAACACCATGGCTTGACAACATCAATAGTGGATAGAGATCCTCAAATGACCAATAATTTTTGGAAGGGTCTCTTTGAGAATCTAGGTACTAGGCTTAATTTTTGTTCGGCCTATCACCCATAAATGGATGGCCAAAGTGAAATAGCCAACCTAACAATTCTAGATCTACTTAAGACCTATGTTACCAAAGTAGATCAACGTTCCCAATCGAAAAAGTACCTACCTCTTCTAGAGTATGCATACAATAACAATGTCCATACCACTACGGGGAAGGCACCTATTGAAATCATTGAAGTAAGACCTAAAAGTCCCTTGCTACTTAAGGTACATGGGAAGATATTCACTGCTAATGAGTATAGCCGAGACCTACAAGAATATTTCCAAAAAATTAAGGAGGATATATCCATCTCGCAACAAAGACAAAAGGCTACTGCTACAAGCACAAAAAGGCCTTAGGTTTCAAGGAAAATGATTGGGTCCTACTCCCAAGGCTCTATTGAGGCAGACTACGGGCAAAAATCCTACGGGCCACCAAAAGTATTATGCTAAACTAGCAAAAAGATACCATGGTCCTTTTCAAATCCTAAAACCAATTAATGAGATGGCTATCAACTCAAGTTACCCAACCATTTGCTCATTCACAATGCTTTTTATGTGAGCCTACTTAAGCCTTACAAAGGAGATCCACCACAAGAACCAATCATTGAGGACCCGTCCAAGATCGAAGATCAAGAAGAGGTGCTCAAATCAATTCTTTGACATGAAGACAAGGTACTAAGACATGGTAAGATTATCCGACGGTATCTTATTAAGTTCAAAAATTGTCCTTTTGAAGATGCTAGATGGATGTAAGGAACACAGCTTAAGGACAGTATGAACCTTAGTTCACTCTAACACCGTAGACACCGAGAGTTTAGTTGGTTGAGTTTCAAAGGGTAGAGCAGTAGCCTACATTATAGTTTGTACAGTTCTTCGCTTCGAGGAGCCATAGTTGCCTACATATAAGAATCAATCTGCCCACATTCTATCTCAAGTCAATTCTTACAATGCTACATTAGAGTAAGAAAATGTAAATACTTTTTCAATGAAAAATGCTTCTGTATTATAAGACCAGTTCTCTTTTTATTGTGCACAAATTTAAGTAGTATGCATGCTTAGAATCACATATGTGATGACGACGTCTCTCAAACACCAAAGAGAATTTGTCACTCTACTTTGGGAGTATGATATGGACTCAAGAGTAGACATGCTTGTGGAAGCTAAGTCTCCCAAGCCCCAAATGGATTAGTTGTCCATTTTAGACGTAGGGTGATCCTCTACCTGCTAAGAAACATAGACTAATGACTAAGGCTTTATCTCCTCTACCTCATAGTTGAGGACGACTATGATTTCAAGAGTCATAAAATCTAATATCTAACTAACCCAAATTATTTTCTCATATTAAGCGGATCATTTAATGTGGGAGAATAAACGAGAACAAGTGTTAGAATAGAGACATGTGATTTCAGATTTATCTCAATTCGGGACCAAAGGCAATGGGTCCAAATGGGAGATGGTCTAACAAAAAGAGCAATGCTAGTTAATGGAGCCTAAAAGAACTTAGGTTTAACATCATTAAATACCTCCAAAGGTTAGTGTTAAAAGTCCTTAGACCTAGGACCTTAGGCAAGCTAGGGCCTTGAGCTTGAGGTGGGAACCTGGCCCAAGCTTGAGGTGCTTGTCATGCTTGCTGACTAAGGTGCTTGTCGTGCTTACTAACTAAGGTGCTTGTCATGCTTATGGAACAAGGTTCTTGAGAAGCTTGAATTCAAACCAAGGCCTACAATGAGGGGGGCGAGCCCTACAAGTAGGGGATGTGAGAGACTACCACTTGCACCCTCTCAATGGACACCCCTTCAACAGGAGGCACATGTCAAGCTCCTCCTAATGTTTCCCTCATGGTGTGCTTGAATCCTACTGGCTAGGCTTTAAAGGGGTCCAATGAGCATTTAGTTTAATTAAATAATTACATAGGCATTATCAAGCCCTCTCTCTCAAAGGGGTAAGGAGGACACTTGTCCGAATGCTACCCTTGTTGCTTGATATGCACTAAGCATGTGATTGGCTAGGCTTGTAGGGGTCCAATCAAATTTAATCATGAGCTACAAGGAGGGGTCAACCAAGGCAAGTTGGGGGTGTGCTTGGGGGTATACTCCCTCTCACACACACTCACATGCTCTCATTTTCACTTGAAAGTGCAAGAACTTCATCTCCTTCTCCAAGCTTGAGAAGTTAAGAGCCTACACCAACACTCTTGGATATGGAATGCAAATCCAACCAAGAGCCATGCTTCAATGCTATGCTTGCCATCTTCTTCATCTCCATTACTATGCTACTATGTTATACTAAGCTCTATGAGTAATGGTATGAGAGGATGCTACTTCTTTCTCGTAAGAATACTTCTTCTTCCTCTTCCCTACCCTTGTTTCTTGGTAGCTCTCTCCACCTTTGAGGGTGTTTGAGGTCTTGGAACTAAGGGTGGGGACAAGTTAATGCTTTCATTAGATTAAGTTACGGACATAATTGTGGTGCATGAAGCTCTCTATCTTCATTGCACCATCAAGGTATCAAGAAACAAAAAGTTTGTATTGTACCAAGTCTCTCTTTATGGGAGAAGCTATAATACAAAAGCCTTTTGGAGTGGGACCGGCTCCACATAAATCCGGTCCTCAACTGTTGTCAAGTTCTTTAGTTCTCTCTCTTGCAAAGTATTGTTCATGCCAAGATGATTAAGTATAATGGTTATTTTGCTACCTCTAATCAAGTTCTCTTTGTATTTTTTCAAAGTATTCTCATAAAAATGCTCACTATAGTTCTCTAAATTCTGCTATTCTCAATGTTCATAGTCCAATTCCATTATACTTAGCTTCTTGTTTTTCTTAGAGACTACCACAATCGGTGAAACCCAATATGTGTCCTCAATCTCATAGACAAAATTTGCCTCTTTAAGTTTGTCGGTTTCATTATATGTATAGGGATTCCTGTGGGGTTTTTCAACACTCTTAAGGGGTATTGGGTGTTAATAGATGTTTGGATCTACACCCTTAAGATCTTTGTATGACCATGAAAACACATCTCTATGCTCTTTGAGTGTGGCTATCAAAAGTTGCTTCTCCTCCTCCATGAGGTTAGTGGCAATGTATGAGCCAGCTTAGTTCCTCTCATGGTTCATCTAGGTCTACGTGCTTGGCTTTTTTAGTACCATTGTAAGATGTCCCTGGTTCTCTAAGTTCTCACATTGGTTATTGAACTACGATTTTTTGATCTTGTATAGTGTATCTTTTGTAGTGAGAGGGTAAATTTTATCAATCTCTGTGTGAGCCCTCTTCACTCTCCATCTTAGTCATCCAAACTTCTTTCAACCTTTGTTTCAATCTCTAATATTCCCATTTTTGCTCAGTTTTTTTCATTTTAGATGACATCTCTGTTCTGTCTGTGGTTTTGGTTTGCTTTGTTTCTTAGGATTTGGCATCTTGGTTGAAGCAAATTTCGTAGTGTGATCTTGTCTTTGACACAATTTTTTGCTCCTACAAGCATCAAATATTGTGTTTTATTCCTCATAAGAGGCATAGGTTTTCCTCTCATTTTTCTTTTTCTTTCTCACTCGTTGGACATGGTACCTTTCTTGTCTTCTAGATTTCTAGTTAGGAACACTGTAGAAGATCAAATCTTTCTCTGTTGGTTTTGTTTTGTTTTCAGAACTACTCGATAGGTCATCCTCTGCATCTTTCACTAGAAGTTCATTATCATGTGAATCTTGGAATTCTTCCTCTATTTCATCGCTCAAGTTCCTAATGGAATTCTCATCAAATATACATTTGCATTCAACAATTTCCAATGTATTTAGGTCCTCGGTCTTAGACCTTGATTCTAAGAGTATAACACTCACCATTTAGAAGGGTGTTATAACATAGCCCTCTTTGTCTCACAAAATCTCGTTGGAGTTACCTCGTTCATGCATACGTCTAGAGTCGCCAGTATTTGATTCCAACCAAAAGGCTCAAACAATTCCTCAAGAAATGGTTCAAGAATATAATCTTTGTCTTCTAATAGTTTCTCTAGGATATAATCTTCTCTTGCCAGGCTCTCACACGCGAAAGCCCCACACATCTAAAGATGTGCTTTAGTCTATAAGCATTCAGGTATCTCTTGCTCATTGACCATTGTTGAGTCAAATTACTCTACAGAAGTTCGACTAACATCTCTATAACTATGGTTTTTTGCACTGATTCTCATCGTAATCTCTATGTGCCTCAAGTAGATGTGGTCATATCCCCAATCTTGTACCATTTTAAGTTGAAGCATAAATGGTCTTCCTAAAATGACATCAAAGTTGTTGCTCTTGCCAAAATCCACTATTGCAAAGGTATATTTGTACTCTATTCCACAAGAGGTTACTATAATCTGTTTCAACATACCCACTGATCTCTCAACATAACCATCCGCAAGTTGTAATTTCATTCTAGTTATCCTGAGAGTTGGTCTTTCCCATTTCTCCCATATCTCTTTGGTAGAAATGGCCACGCCAACACCGCTATTAAGTATAACAATTGTTTTACCCCTTTATGTTCCATTGGCAAGGTGGTATTCCCTTCACAGTAATCACCCACCTTCTTTATAGGTACAGGTTTCGTCTTTGGTTTATCTGTGTCAGTCTACCCATTTGTTCATCTAAGGGGATGTCTTGATGAGGAATTTTTAATCCCATCTTCTGCAAGTTTTGCTCACCTCTCCCGTAGATGTGGTCTAATATGTAACAACTCAGAGAGAGTTATTGTGTATTGTATAGGAGTTGACAAGAGTTTGTGTAGGCTTTTAGTGTCCATCATCTTTGGAATTGGCTTCCATTGTGAAGGCACTAGCCGCCTGACCTTTGATTTTGTTTTGTGTGTTCTCTTATAAGAGACGGCAAAGTTTTCAAAGTTTCAAGCTTACTCTCCCTTCATGCTTCTGTTCTTGCATCACCATATAGAGATTGTATATCTCCTGGGTAAAATTTGTGATCCGTGTTGATCTCTGTGATAGGTGCAAACTTAAATGTTGCACTATCTTCCTTTTTGTTTCTTATTGTTTTCCATAAGGCTTGTGGCCATGGCTCTTCCACTTTAGGAATTGGCATCATCACTTGCGACTTTGAGTCATCGGTGGTGTTAGCCACTACCCTATTTTCCAATGGTGTTTCCATCTCTGGTCTCATTTGTTCATTCATTTCACTTCCCTTGTGCTCAAATTTCCCATCCCTTTTGTGGATTAATACTTCTAGCTTAGGGATGTTTTGTTTCTTGGGCTCCATTAAAGCTTTAGCTGTCTCTATGAGCCTCTTGTACATTTCAAGTCTCTGTTTCTCAATTTCAGGATGCGGATATGTCAACCATCTCTGTTCCACTATTTGATTGATTCTCAGTCTAGCCTTGTAAGCTTGTAGTAGAGACTCTAGAGGCTCTATAAATTTATCCACCAGGACTGAATCTCTCGACGATGTTAGGGATGACACCACTCCTTCTATTTGATTCTTGTTCTCCTTTTCATATTTTAGTTTTTCTTTGTCTTGTTGCAATTTCGTTTCTACGACAGCTTTCTATTTTAGCATTTTTGCTTTATTTTGTCTCGTTTTGCATGATTTTCTTTGAGTCCTCACTGATAAGATCTCAAATTCCATCGAATAAGCATTTTGTGTTCGTCCTTGACATGTGTGTTTTTGGCAGCTTCTTGAGCTTGAGCTCTAGTTATCGCATTTACTGGAGTTGTAGGCTCAATTTTTGATCCACTCATGCACGGCATAAATCCCGATGATATTCATCATTGTTTTCCCTTTGTTATCAAGATTTTTGGGACAATAAAAAAGAACACGAGTGATTGCACATTCATCATAGAATCCAAAAAATAAAATAAAAATATTCACCCTTGTGTGGACACCTCCTTGTCCAATGATCACCTCCACATTCATAGAACTGACTTGTTTGTTGGGATGCGTATGGAGCACTCATTGGTTGTCCTAACCTAGGAGGATAACCTCTAGGTTCATAATTCTAATTCGCTATGAACATGAGCGTGTATCTGTCCATCGTATTATGATTTTTTGTTGGTTGTGTAACATATGATGGTTGTGCAACATCATCCATACCAATCCAAGAGGGTTGACCTTCATCAACATAAGCATTACTCTTGGGTTCTCTCTCGTAAGTCCCAATTGGCTCTTTGTAGTATGGAGTTGGTGGCAACATTCTTTGACTTGCAAGTGTTTCTACATGTTGTGTGTATCTTACAATTGCTAAGTTCTCTTGAGGTAAAGGAGGTTGTTGGCCCAACACTAGTTGTGGTTTTTCTTCCCCTTGGGCTATGCTATTTGTGCCTATTTGGTATCTCAATGGTGATGGCAATGGTTGCACCTTTGAAGGTATGTATGGCCTTTTCCTCACATAATTCTTGTTATATAAAGACACTTAGTTATCTCATGGTTGGTCTATTATTTCTCAATAGCACACCACTTCAAAATGTGTTGTGGATTTACTGCTACTGGTCTCAGCCGAGTGTTACACCATGGGGTGGGATGATTCCCTCCACAAGTGTCACATCTCCTCATTGTTTTTGTATAATCAAATTCTATCTATAGAATGGGTGCATACTCCTAGTCACTTCATCGACCAATTGATCAATGTTCGGCATGGTAAGAGTTTGAACACTCCACTTCGTGGTGGATTCACTTTTTGTAGAAGAGGCACTACTAGACACGTTGTCTGCATCTTTCGTCACCTCTCGGTAGGCCTTACAATTGTTGACTAGATATAAAGATTTTCTAGTGACTTGCTCAAATGGTGTGCATGCTTTCAAATGCAAGACCTTTTTGAGAGTTTCATTTCTCAAGTCCTCTATAAAGAGAACTAACCTCGTCTTGTGGTAACTCTCTCAAAGAACACCTCTCTATGTATACTATTTGAAGCGAAGTGAAACTTTCTTTACTTTCTCATTCTCTTTTTGCTTGAAAGCATAGAATTGGGACACATTATTATGCTTGATTCCCCTTTAGGAAATTCCTCAATAATTTTTCACAAAAGTTGCTCTATGTTTGTTTATAGGTTAAAACCACGTCAAAGTTTGCTCCTTCCAATGTCAACCCAAAGGCCTTCATACTTGGTGTGGAAATTTGCAATTTTCTCGGTTCTCAAAACTTGTTTGAAGAGTGAGACATGAGCATATGGATCTCCTGATCCATTGTACTTTTTGGACACACACTTAGCTGCATGAGATGGTCGCATTTGTGTGTTGCTCCTATTTTGTTTGCTAGGACATATCTAGCCTCATAACTCACACTAGGAACTCTAATTGGAGTTCTTTTTGTGGCTCTCCCCTCGAGAAGCAATCTCTCGCTCCTATCAAGTAACTAGAACCTCACTTGTCATATAGATCATGTTAGAGCTTCACTACCCCTATGGGTAGTCATTGGAACCTTGAACCCAAAGATCTCATCGCTTAAGCACTAAAAACTGATGTTGGCTCATTGAGTCAATATTCTCAATCTCTTAGGACTCATTCTTCTAGTTCTGTCTGGTATCCTGATAGATAGAGAAGGCCTAAAAGTGCTTGGAGTGAGATAATATTGATGGAGTGGATTCCAAAATATATACTATCTCTCAAGTTCTCTATGGTCTCCAACTCTTGCTTTGACAACTTCCAATGTAGGGCTCATCAAATTTGTATTAATAGTGCATTTGATCACCATTATCATGCTTGACAACAACTAGGGTGTGTATTTTTTGTATCGAATCATTTTGCTTCATTAAAACTCCTATAGTTTAGGCATTTGAGTTGTCAACTTCAGTGCTCATCTTCTGACTCTCGCCAACTTTTTCTTTTGTACCTATCATTCCCCTTTTGTCACAATTATGGGAATTTTGCAAACTAGATACATAATTCCCTCGTCATCAATGTATTGATCACCACTATATCAACAGGCACTAGGTCCTTGAACCCAACTAGATCTTCTCCAATTTCCCTTAGTTGCAAATCCTTACATTCTGTTGATATTTAAATCTTCATCGTTTTTTGAATTGATATTTCAAGTGCAAACAATTTTTTTGTGGAGTGTGTTTGGGATGGTCCCGATCCATGTTTGGTGCATCCTTAAAGCTCACCTTATTGAATCCCTCAGCCATGTAGGTATATGATCTCTTTGATTGATGTATCTCTACAGACTTTCCTCAATGATCAGCTCTAAGGGAGCCAATGTCCCTATTTCACACTTCTTTCAATGAAATATTGCTCAACTTGGTCTCCTTTGGTCGGGTTATAATCACAGTAAAATCTTACTTGATCTCAAATAAATCAAGAAACATCACTCTTGAGAAAACCCATGGGCTGTTACCTCTTTGATAACTTCAAAATCTCCAACTCAAAATCAACTAGCTGCAATGTTGCAACTGCAATTTACACAAATAACACTCAATGACTAACGAGCTTACAAAACCACTCTCTAGTCACAAAATTCATGAATTAAAAAAAAAATCGTGCTTTTTTGCACTTAATATATCTTAACTTGCAAATCCCTCATGATAATCCAAATTCAATTTTGAAAAGACCTCTATACTTATGATGACCCTATATCTACCTGGGTATCACTTTGTTTTCAATTTGTGATAGGGAGACTGGATCATCTGATCCATGTCTCAATGGAAGAATGTGATGAAACTTTACTCACATTCTTGGTACCGTTGATTTCAGCTATATGCTTTTATGTTCGGTTTTGGACTGGTTTTGCTCAGCTGAAATTCAACCCTAGGTCTGCCTATTGCGATTTTCACCTTGAACTATTTTTGCGCCTTTTGGTGTTCTTCTTGGATTTTTTTTGCCAAAATTTGTTATTGTTAGAAAATTATTGTTTTTATAGTCTTTGCTATTAAATTGGATAGTGTCTCCAAAAATATCAGATGAGGAACATGGATTGCAATCCATGTTCCATCACTTTTGGACATAAATTTGGTCATCTCGTAGACTGATGTTATGTTACCTTTTCTGCGAAGGCCATGATAAAGGATTTGCCGATTACACCATCTCAAATGGATACATCAATATGCCTGACATCCCTCTGCTTGAGACCAACACAGGTAAGGACACACAATTACTCTCTGAAGCCAACATCAAAAGGGGGATTGTTACATTCATTTTTTCCCTACATGGATCCCTTAAACCCAAGAAATACTTTCTTAAAACTCAACCTATTCAATTTCAAGTCATATGACTTGTGTTGATACTCAATGTTTTGTGTTTCAAGTGGTGATGGTTCTCTAAGTCAAGATTGTTTAAGGATTCTTTGACACTTTTCTCCTAGATATGGATCAAAAGCATAACATTTTTGGAGTTCTCTTACAAACTCTCACAGCCAAAAGCCCGTGCTTTCTTGGCAGGATTGCAAATTTCCCAACATATTTTTGGTGAACCCGACGTGAATCTTTCAGGGTGAGAGTTTGTGGGTAGCCATGGGTGATCATCTGGAGCAACATGGTATGCATTTTGACCCAGCAACAATGCAAATTTTTCAAGAATTTGCAATGTTCATGCAACAAAACATGCTACTGAAAGAAGGGAGATTTCAGCAACCAAAGCCATACAAGAGGTCGTCAACAGCATGGATCAGTGCAATGGCAAAGATGTAACCAAGTACTTGTGCGAGTATGTGAAGGAGATGGAGTTGCAGCGCATGTCAGAAGGTGAGATGATTCAAAGCTTTGAGCTAGTTGTTGCTCCAAAAATTAGGGAACATGCTAGGGCAATAAAAGATGGGCATGGGAGAAACTGGGAAGAACTCAAAGTAGCTTTAAAGGAAGAATATTTCATTGTTAGCAGCAAGCTAACGCGGACACCATTTTTGCACCATTTTTCAGACTTCTTCTTGTAAAAACATTTATTATTTTGATAAATCGGGAATATTGTAACTCCTATTTTCTTGGGTAAACCTTGTAATTAATGAGCCGGGCTACAAGCTTCCAGATTGTATCAGCCAGTCATTTCTTAGCTTTGGTACAACTCCAGGTTATTAGTTTTGACCACACAAAAACCTTGGCTAAGGTATAAAATCCAAGTTTTGTAAGTTTTTTTAAAGTTTTTGGATAAAATACACAGCGTGAGCTAACGGGGCTCACTTCTCTCCTTCTCATGCTTCCTACTCCCTCTTCGGTTGTCACATTGCGAATGCGTTTGTTGCATTGCAACCGCAGGTAAGAGCTCTACGCATTGACATAAGCCATTCACAGTATTTTATAGCTTTTGGCATCGCCGACCCGCGGTCTAATTTCATCATAACTAGGAATTTACACTTTTAAATTGAAAACTAATCATAGGCGGGGTATTAGGGCATCATTGCTAAGCATTTAGATGCATTCTGGGTCGAAACGACTAGGTCAAAAATCCACTGCTGTTAATAATCGCGATTTTGGAACTTGACCTAAAGTGGGGTTTGAGACCATAGGCATATGTGCTTAGGTCTTGTAAACTTGTCCTAGAAGTTTCATTACGTTTGGATGTCATTTGATGTTGTAACGGATGTGATTTGCTTGTCGACGAGCGATTGACTTTTGGTGATTCCAGTCACTTGAGTGTAGCTTGAGTTAGATGCAAGTTGTTAGTTGTTTTTCGAGAGATTGACAACCTCTTGTAGCCTCTATGCACTAGGCGAGTCAGCTTTGTCCCATGGTTTGACAAATTAATCATGGTTCTCGCTAATACTGCAATAAGATAGGATGGTGAGGTTAGACATGCGTCCCACATTTGGCGCCGTTGCCGGGGATCGAAGAGATCTAAACTAGGAGAAAACACGAGCGTTTTGTGTAGTTGTCCTTTAACTTCCTTTAGGTCCGCCTAGAGTTCAAAACTTTCTTTTAGAAACCACATAGCTTAAGATTGTCGTCTTTTGCTGTGTAGAGGTAGCTTGGAAGTAATCGTACTTGCTGAGTACCTTTAGAACTGTAGGATTGTAGATTTAGATTAGTATTTGGAGAATGATTGGTAGATGAGACAAGTCTTAAGATCAAGAGTCTGAAAAACATAAAAAACACAAGAAAACGAGTATTGTGGACACTTTCAACAACCCCATTGCATGCGAATCAAGGAGTAGGGTAAGTAGGATCCGAGGTGGATCTCAGAACATTGCTCTCTCTGAAAGAATCAAGTGTGAGTTGTTATTAGAAGTTGCAAAATTTCAGGTCTACGGGTGGAAATAGCTTGAAAAGACTCGAATCCACTCAATCCAGATGGAGAGTAAGCCTAAGAGTTGTCCGAACCAGTGGGTAAGCTCAAAGACACTTCGAGATAAAAATTTCAAGAGTTGGCCAAAACTCAGAATATTTACTTTTCCTTGACATTTTAGGCCAAATTAAAATTTGACTTGATTCATAGGCTTAAAATACATCATGTAAAGATTGTCTTTGAGAAAATTGCAAAAAAGTGCTCATTTGAAGCCTAAAGTTAATAATTACGATTATTAACTTTCTGCTCTAAATTGGCCAAGGTTCATACCATTGACTCTGTGTACAAACAACTTTTGTAAAGGCCCAAAAGATTTAGATCACTAAACTTGCAAAAAATTGGGTAAAAACTAAAGTTTGTAGTGACTTTTTGAATCTTGAGTATAAATTTGGAAAAAAATTATCCAAACTTGTTGAAATTTGTTTCATAGGCTTATGTTGATGTGATAAACATGTGTATATGCTCAGCTCACCAAAAATTTACAAAAATTTGTCAGAAGTAAATAACAGCGATTATTTACATCTGCCTTATTTTTTAACTTTTTGACCAAGTCTGCATACCACTAGCTTTACCATGTTGTAATAAGCCCACAAACCAAATTTGGTAAGATTTGGACCACTGGAGTGAAATTTGTGACTAAAATTGCAAGGTTAGTCTGCGGACACATAATTGATGACCATTTGACCAAAA
>NW_028221440.1:2378490-2436775 GCF_014529385.1 Adiantum capillus-veneris
AATGTATCCTTCTTGGTCATTCGAAGATGGTTCCAAGCAGTCCTATGTCTCGTTCGTACTCTCGAGTCAGCCAAGAAGAAATAAAAAGCCTTTTGAATTTCAGCCATTTAACTCGCGCCATCTTGTTTAATAGAAGCGTGGACCACCAAGTTCGAGCATTTCCCTTGAAGTAAGAGGTATCCCTCCGAATCTTGGAGTGCTCTGAGTAACGCACTCCAGAGAAAGCTATGTCAAACTGTTGTATGAAAGACAGAGCCTTCGAAGCATCTCTTTAACCAGAAAACGTGTCAAATTTAATTGACTGTCGACCTTCCTTAAACTCTCGGACTTTCTTGCTTTTATCTTCCAGAAAGTCATATTGGTTGGCTTTATAAAATTCTTCTTCTTTGCATAAAAGCTGCGGTCGTCAGAGTCCGAACTATCCGAAAACGAGTCCTCAGTAGAACTGTCAACAACTGGGCGAGATTTAGACTTCTTTGCCGTTTCCGAAGCTTTGCTTTTTGCTTCGCTTTTTGCTTCGCTTTTTGCCTTTTCTGTCTTCTTCGCTCGAGTCAGAGGAGCTAGAAGAACTCTTAGAAGAAGAAGTACTCCTTCAAATCGAACACGCTTCTTTTGCTTTCTTGCCGACGCAAATGTAGACTGACGATCCAAATAACCCGAGAAGTCAGTTCCTTTCTTCTGCTTTTTTCCGTGCTTTTCTGCTTTGTTCTGCACGTCAAAAAGCTGAGCAATTCGTGCATCAACCACCTCCTCTAATTCTTGCTTTGTATACATCCTTGGAGTAGGAGGTTTCTTCAGTGCCTGTTTATGGGGTGGTTTTGTGGTCTGCCGCCATTGTGAATGCACCTCGTCGAAGGAGGTCTGGCTCATAAATTTTGCAAATTTCGGGTGCTTCCCAAAATTTTGCATCATCTTTGTTGCATCGCCGATCAATCGTCGACGCTCCATCTCTTCGAGCTCCGCCTAAGTAGGCTGAGGCGGGCCGTACTCGTGTGAATCTTCGTTGTGATCTCTTCCCGCATCTCCGATGCAGAGGAAGTCGACTGATCTCTGCTTGAAGCCATATGTGCCGCGTGAAAGAGACCGGATTTCCCGGTAGGAGAGAAATCGGCCGCGCTCTGATACCTCTGTAATAGACTTGGACACTCCAAGTCGAGATTCTACCGCGACACCACAAGAATTCACTTCAAAACAGTTCACAGTTTACAAATGATTCGACACTGGCCCGGCGGAGTTTCGAGCCTAGAGATCTTGGCCCCAGAGACCGGCGCCCCTTTTGGTATTTCTTTTTGTAGTAATCTGCAACTCAAAGTACAAGTGAGTGGTCGGGACTCACTCTCAGACTCTGCGTCCAGATGCTCTGAGAAGTGAGAGCCCAAACCACTATTAAATAGATTTACAAGGGATGCTAAAAGCAGAGCCCCAAAAGCTACCCATAAAAAACTGCCCCAAAAGCCAAGTAATTTATCTTACAATGCTTTGCAAATAAAGCAACTTAAATCAAAAGCTCTCTCTCTCTCTCTCTCCCCCCCCCCCCTCGCGTAAGAATTGCGTAGCTGAAAACTGACCACGCATCAGCAGCCAGCGCTTTTGTTGCCGCAAATTGCGGAGGGTCCGTACGGCATGCCATGTCAGCTTTCCCACCGAACTTGCCATGTCAACATTTGCCTGCTTTTTCGAGACTGCTGCCACGGGGTGTGTGTGAATACCTTATAAGAAGCCACGTCACTGAATTGTGACAAGTTCTGCATGCTCTAGACTCGTGGAAGCACTATTTATTGGGGTTTCCTTTCATTTTGTAGACGGATCACCAAAGCCTTAAGTACTTCATGACGCAGACCAAGCTCTCCGACAAACAAATGAGGTGGGAATATTTCCTTTCGCAATTTCATTTTCATATTGCTCATATTGCTGGCAAGCATAATCAAGTAGCCGATGCACTCTCAAGACGACCAAGAGTAAATGCAGTTTCCATAGCAACTCACAATGATCTATCTTCTATGATAGATGAGTACGCGATTGATCCCGATTTTAGAGATGTGATTTCAACCCTTGCAATAGGGAAGAAAGAAGAACCATTTACCCTACAAAATGGTTATCTTCTCTATGGCAATAGACTCTGCGTTAGTAACTCACTACGTGAGAAAATAATGTATGAATCTCATGCTCCTTCTTATGCGGGGCATAGAGGGATTCAGACTACCCTAAAAGGGATTGAAACATATTTCTATTGGCTTGTCATGAAAGCAAACATACAAGAGTATGTTTCAAAATGTGTGGTATGCCAAAAGACGAAGTTTGATAGAAGCAAGCAACCATAAAGAATGAAGTTTGATAAAGTCAAACAACCTGATTGTTTCAACCTTGCCAATCCCTAATTCACCGTGGGAGAGCATATCCATGGATTTTATCTTTTGATTGTCCAAGTCTATCCATGGAATACAGGAATATGGAGATAGTTAGAACGGTTTAGTAAACAAGCACATTTCATACCTGTCAAAAAGACTATCAAAGCCCATCAAATGGCAACCCTCTTTATATCACAAATCTTCAAGTATCATGGCTTGCCAATGTCCATAGTGTATGATAGAGATCCTAGAATGACCAGCAATTTCTGGAAGGGTCTCTTTGAGATAATTTAGGTACAAGGCTAAACTTCTCTTCGCCTATCATCCCCAAACGGATGCCAAAGTGAAATAGCTAATCTAACCATTCTTGATCTACTCAAAGCTTATGTCACAGAAGTAGATCAAAAATCCTAGTGGGAGAAGTACTTACCCTTAGTGGAGTATGCTTACAATAACACTGTACATACTTCCACGGGAAAAGCACCTTTTGAGGTGATAGAGGGAAGATCAAAAAGTCCCTTGCTACTCAAAGTACATGGGAAGATCTTCGTTGCAAATCAATATAGCCGAGACTTGCAAGAATCTTTCCAAAAGATTAAGGATGCTTTATCGATCTCTCAGTAAAAGAAAAAGGCTGTTGTTGATAAGCACAGAAGAGCCCTAGCCTTTAAACAAAACGATTGGGCCTTTCTTAAGTTTCCCAAGGCTCGATTAAGGCACACAACGGGCAAGAATCCTACGGGACACCAAAAGTACTATGCTAACTTAGCAAAAAGGTACTATGGTCCCTTCCAGATTCTTAGACCAATCAATGAGATGGCCTATCAACTCAAGTTGCCCAGCCATTGGCTCATACACAATGCTTTCCACGTGAGCCTCCTAAAGCCTTACAAAGGAGAGCCACCTCAAGAAGCAATTATTGAAGACCCATCGGAGATCGAGGACCAAGAAGAGGTGTCGCAGCCCGAGTCAATTCTCCGACACGAAGACAAGGTATTACGAGGCGGTAAGACTATCCGACGATATCTTATCAAGTTTAAAAATTATCCTTTTGAAGATGCTAGATGGCTGCAAGGCATACAATTAAAGAATAACCTAAACTTTGTCAATGCTTACAATGATTCCCTCGAGTAAGCAAATGTAAATATGTATAAATGAACAAAGTTTTTGTCTTATAAGACTCTTTTTCTTTATTGTGCACAAATTTTAATAAGTATGTATGCTTAGGATCATGTTTGTGGAGAAGATGTCTCCCGAACACCAAGTAGAGCTTGTCACTCTACTATGGAAGATTGATACGGACTAATGTGCAGACATGCTTGCGGCTGCTAACGCTCTCAAGCACCAAATGGATTAGTCATCCATTCTGGGACGATGTCGTAGGGTAAAATAGGGGTACTCTACCCGCTAGCAAACTGACTAATGACTAGGCTTTATCTTCTCTACCTCATAGTCGAGGACGACTATGATTTCAAGAAAGAGGTAATGTCATAAAAACTATTATCTAATACTCCCAAATGATTTTCTCATGTGAAACTGATCATTTAATATGGGGAAGTATCAGGAGAGTAAAAGCTAGAATATTGGTAAGGCTGCAGACCGCGCTGCAAACCGGTCTCTGTCAGGGATTTAAAGGAGCGGAAATAGGGATCCAAAGGGGGACAACCTGCAAAAGAGCAATGTGCTTGAATGGGGCTTAAAAGACCTTGTTGTCTTAAAGCTGTCCAAGTTGGAAAGTGATTCGCTGTAAACTGACTGTACCACTTGTCTGCTAAACCATCCAAGGTTGATGGAAACAGCACCAAATAAGCATCTTCTCTATTAAGACCACAACCTCTACAGAGAGATACAAATCTCCTTGCATGGTCATCTGCATCTTCTGAGGAGAGTCCCTTGAAAGTAGGAAACTTGAGGTTTACCTTGGCCAAAACACTGGTTAATTCCTCCATGGCCTCTTGCTCAAGAGCCTGTTGGTCAATAGCTTGCTGTAACAAAATGGGAGAGGGCTTTACTGGGGAAGGTGACTGGAAGATGTAGAACCCGATTGAGGAATGGATGATGCCGTATGTAGAGGTATGGGTGATGGGGTTGGTGGATTCTACTAGGTACCAAGGGTTGATGCCTTCTATGGTAGTACTTCATAGGAAAGGCTCAGCTCCATTAAGACTTCCATAGGTTAAGGTTCGAAAAATCAAATCTTTTATCCAATGGTCAAAGCATAGGGAAATTGGATGGTCATGGGAAGACTAAAAAGTCTTCCCACATCCCTAGGAAGGAGGGGACGAGCCCATAATGTAGGGGATGAGAGAGAAACACACACACACACACACACACACACACACACACACACACACACACACACTCCAAGGCTCGCCTTTTATACAAAGGGAATACTGGACACATGTCAAGCTCCTAGGCCAGTTGCCCCCAAATCCTATCGGATGGCCATAGAGGTGGACCAATGAGAATTAGGCTAGAGTAAATTTGGCCTAATCAATTTAAAAATGCTTGATAAAAGAACCAATAGAAATTAAGCTCCCTAGAAGACTATTGGATAGTCTACCAAGGGGTCCAATGAGCATCCAGCAGCCCAATGGCTTGCCTGCTTCCTATTGGCCAGAAGAAAAAAAGGTCCAATGAGAGTTTAGATGAATTATTTAAATACCTAAAGCTCTCACAAAAGGGGAACGGGGGACACTTGTCAAAAGGCTATCAACTATGCTTCTAATTTGTGATTGGCTAAGCTTTACAGGAGCCAATGAGAGGCCAACATGAGCATTTAGCAAGAGGGGTCGACCAAGATGAGAGAAGGGCCTGCATTAACACAATTGTACACACACACACACACACACACACACACACACACACACACACACACACACACAACTCATGTGTGCTTGAAGAACTCCATCTCCTTCTCCAAGCATTGAGAAGTAGAGGCCTACACCACCAACTCTTGGCTATGGAATGCAAATCCAACCAAGAGCCAAGCTTCAATGGCATGCTTATCTCCTCTACCATGCTAATTACTAAGCTAAGCTATACTATTAGAGTGATTATGTGAGGAGAATACTTCTTTCTCGTAAGATACCTCTTCTTCCTCTCAATCTATCCTCATTCCTGCTAGCTCTCACCATTTTTGCAGGTGTGTGAGGTCTTGGGACCGAGGCTAGGGACACTAGGTGTGATTTTCAAGCATAATTTGGTGCATGAAGCTTTCATCTTCATTGCACCAACGAGTTTTGTCAAGAAACACAAGAATTGTATTGTATAAAAGTCTCCTTTGATGGGAGAAGCTATAATACAAAGCCTTTATGGAGGGGGGACCCGGTCCTCAACTGTTGTCAATTGTTCTATTTCTCTCTCTTTTCAAGTATTGTCAATGCCAAATTAGCTAGGTGTAAATTGCTATGTTGCTTTCTCAATTAAGTACTCTCTCTATGCTCATTAGGAACTTGTTCTTAATGAAATGCTCACTATGTTATCAATTTCCGCTACACACAAGTTATTAGTGCATTATGTTATGAGCGCGTATAGAGCTAGAAGAGAGAAAGTGGAGGCGCTCACAATGTACAAGAACTTGAGACTTGATGATAAGCTTAATCTTGACTTTATTAAGAGAGCTAGATACAAGACTTGGATTACATGACTTGAGTACAAGACAAGGCTTGATTGCAAGGACAAGACTTGAACATAAGACAAGAACTAGAAGAGGGATTTCCTCATAGGAGCCTCACAACTGGTGTTGGGAAGACTGAGGGGCTTGTGGCCCAAGACCCCTATTTATACTAGTGCTTGAGGAGGTTAGAAATTTCTAGGTTCTTCTTGAGGAGGTTAGAATCTTCTAGAACCTTCTTGATCCTTCTAGTTCTTCTAGAACCTTTTGGATCCTTCTTCAACTTTCTAGAGCTTTCTAGAAACTTCTAGATTCTTTCGAAATCTTCTCCAAGATTTTAGAAACTTCTTGATCCTTCTAGTTCTTCTAGAACCTTCTAGATCCTTCTTCAACTTTCTAGAGCTTTCCAGAAACTTCTAGATTCTTCCGGAATTCTCCAAGCTTCTAGAAACTTCTAGAATCTCCTTGATACTTTTAGAACCTTCTAGAGTCTTCTAGATCCTTCTAAATTCTTCTAGAGCCTTCTAGTGATGATGTAGGCGATGACACAAGACGATGATGCAGACAGCGATTGACTCAAGCATCCATGACACATTAAATGTTACACTTTTCTACCGACCTCTTCATTTAAGAAGGTCACATTTAAGGAACAAATTGAGCGATTTTGCTGCGGACTCCCTACAGAGATCCGAGATTACTGCCTAGAACGAAAGTCGGACTCTATTCAAGAATTAATGGGTCATGCGAAACGGGGTTTCTCATACATTCGGGGAATTTGACCTACCCCACTGATGAAGTCTTGATTCAAAGGACCAGACAGACTTCGAACAATGAAAATCGAAAGAAAAAGAGTCCCCAGGAAAAGAAAGATACACGACTCCGACTGACTCTTAGAGAAAGGGCTAACTATCTCAAAGAGGGGAAGTGTTTTGGTTGCGGGAAACAAGGGCACATCTCCGCAAAGTGCCCCCAAAAGGCACAACAAGGACAGACTGAATATAGGCCAGAGAGTTCTAGGGCAGCAGAGGAACATGACAAAAAAAGCAAGATGAAAGCAGGATTGGTACCGGATTGCATGTGAACGATCCAAGCCAGATAGATGAAAGTATAGAACTTTGCCGAGCTTGGGGTAAAGTGAAAGATCAGGAAGCCCTTATCTTTTTCGATGGAGGAGCCAAGGCCAACTTCATTTCACCTGAATTGGTGGTGTGGCTCGAGATTACGCCCGACAGGATGGGGCCACCAACACAGGCAGTTCTAGCGGCACGCAGACGGGATGTAGCCATTACGCCTGTCATTGGCAAACTTGGTTTGCTATGTCAGGGGTATTTAGGGCACTAGGACTTCTACATCATGCCTTTGGAAGGGTATGATGTCCTCTTAGGAGTCCATTTGGTACTATAAGAACATCGCAACAGTCGACTATCGGGCCAAGAAAGCGGCTTTGACAATTGAAAAGAGCAAAAAAATTGTACTAGATGTAAAATTGAAGGGCAAGTGTGTCCCTATTGTATCGACTTCGGCCATTTCAAAATTAATGAAATCTACTCTTTTTGTTTACTCGATCTATTTGAAAGAGTTGAATAATGAACATCGAACGAACATGTCTGAATTAGACAAAGAACGCCAAGATTTTCTTCACACACATGTTGATTGTTTCTCTGAAGGCCTGCCAGGCGAGTTATCCCCATCTCGTCCTGAGGATCATACTATTGATTTGATTCCTAGAAGCACACCATCGAACTGGCCACCTTACCGTGTTAGCCGAGTCCAAATGAAGAAATCATGAACCAAGTGAAAGACCTTGAAAAGGGTCTTATCTAGTCGAGTACTTAACCCTATTGCTCTCCGGTTTTGTTGGTATTAAGAAAGAAGAATCTTGGAGAATGTGCATTGATTATAGAGCTCTCAATAAAACCACTATCAAGAATAGATTCCCGATTCCAAGGATCGATGGTATTCTTGACCGACTTCAGGGATCCTCTTGTTTAGCAGGATTGATTTGAAAAGCAAATATCATCATATCAGAATTGCTCCGGGAGTTGTCTACAAGATAGCCTTTCGGACAAGCTTTGGTTTATACGAAATTTTTGGTGATGCCTTGTGGACTTACCAATGCTCCAACAACTTTCAACTGAATGATGGATAGGATTTTCCGAGAGCATCGATCTTTTGTCGGCACTTTCTTTGATGATATTATAGTTTTCTCCAAGGATGAAGCAAAACATCAACACCATCTGCTACAAGTCTTTCAGGCATTGCGTGATCACAGATTAGTTATCAATGCCAAAAAGAGTGAATTTTTCTTGCCAGAGATACACTTTCTGGGACACATCGTCTCAGCACAGCAGGAGTACATATGGACCCGGTCAAGATTGAGACTATCCGCAATTGGCCAGATTTGAACAATGTTCATGAAGTTAGTAGTTTCTTGGGCTTGTGTTCTTACTACCGACGGTTCATTCGGAAGTTTGCAAAGGTAGCTTCCCCTTTGCACATCTAGACTCAGAAAGGAGTCCCTTTCTCGTGGAAACCGACAGAGGTGACTGCCTTTCAGACACTTAAGGAAAAACTGACTACGGGACCAGTGTTGGATTTGCCTACTTGCAAAAGCCA
Organism: Adiantum capillus-veneris; assembly: GCF_014529385.1. NCBI lineage: Eukaryota > Viridiplantae > Streptophyta > Polypodiopsida > Polypodiales > Pteridaceae > Adiantum > Adiantum capillus-veneris. The sequence continues at coordinate 2,387,071 of NW_028221440.1, forward strand.
TTCAAGTTTATTGTGATGCTTGTGGTCATAGTCTGAAAGCGGTCTTAATGTAAGAAGGCCATGTAGGAAAGCAGATTGTTTTCAAGACCAGGATTGACAGCACAGATTTATGACAAAGGGCTATTGGCAGTGATCCATGCTCTTACTCAGTGGCGACATTACCTACTCGGAGCCAATTTCACGGTCTTTATTGATCATCAGAGTTTACGCTACTTCTTGTCACAGAAGCAGCTTTTAAAAAAGCAGATGCGGTGGGCTAATATCTTGTTGCAGTTTCACTTCCAGATTGTCCATATTCAGGGACAGAAAAACTTGGTGTCAGATGCATTGTCTCAGAAGCCCCTAGCCTTGGCTATTTCCGCGATTCATCATAGAAGCTTCGAGGATATGGTTGATCAGTACGTCACCGATCCGGAATTTTCCGATGTTTTTACTTGGATACAGAACGGGGAGATAGTGCCAAGGTATTCCATACGGGATGGCTACTTGATGAAAAAACCAATGTTGTGTGTTACACGACCGTTGAGGGAAAAAGTTTTGACTTAGTGCCATTGTCCACCTTTTACGAGTCACTGCGGCATCGACACCACCTTGATAGGTGTGGAGCGTTATTACTTTTGGCCGAGAGTCAAGAAGAATGTGGACGACTTTGTTCGCAGTTGTTTAGTATGCCAGAAGGTCAAGTTTGACAGGCATAAGGCACAGGGATTACTACAGCCTTTACCCATCCCCCCCCCCCCCCCCCAAGGAAAGTATTGCAATGGATTTCATCTTTGATCTCCCGAGGACACAGAGTGGGCACGATGGCATTTGGACTATCATTGACAAATTTAGCAAGCAAGCTCACTTCATTCCAGTGAAGAAAATAGTCAAGCCGGACCATTTAGCGAGACTCTCATTGCACAGATATTTCGATTACATGGCATGCCTGAGAAAATAGTCTCCGACAGAGATCCCTGATTCATGAGTTTGTTTTGGAGGGCTATTTGGGAGAACATTGGCACATAGTTGCAATTCTCGTCATCATTCCCCGCAGACAGATGGGCAATCTGAGATTGCAAATTCAGTTGCTTTGGATCTATTGAAGTCTTAGATCTTTGATGAGAAGATTGAATGGGAATTTTTTTGGCCTTTGGTGGAATTTGCCTACAACAACACGGTTCACTCTTCGACGGGGAAGGGGCCGTTTGAGATAATTGAAGGTGCTCCAAAGGTTCCACCCTTTCTCAGCACTAAAGACAAGTTTTTTGAAGCCGACGAGTACACGAGGGACTTGGACACTGCTTTTGCCAAGGTCCGGGAGGCTTTAGAGAAATCTCAAGAACGACATAAGAAGGCAGGAGATTGACATCGACGAGATTTGAAATTAAAGAAAGATAATTGGGTGCTCTTACGTTTTGAGAAGGCATGCCTAAGGAAACGAAAGGGAAAGGAGCGGCTTTTTCCAAAGCTTAGCATGAGGTATTATGGCCCTTTCCAGATTAAAGAAAAGATAAATGATGTCTCCTTTCGACTCAAGCTGCCCGATACTTGGAAGTTTCACAATGCATTTCATGTGAGTCTCTTGAAACCTTTTAAACGTGATATCAGTTGATGGGGAGTGTGATGAGCAACCCGAAGTGGAAGAAAGCGAGGAGATACTCGTTCCAGAAGAGTTTTTGGCACACAAGGAAAGAAAGATGAAAGGTAAAGCGATTCGGCGGTTCTTGGTTAAATTCAAGAACTATCCGGCTTTGGATGCAAAGTGGGTGAAGGAGGAGGACCTAGCAGATACTCCTCAGATTTTGGACCTTTACCTTGAAGCATTCGGTTTAGCATAGTCTACTCGGATAGAACCCCAAACTCAGCAAGGGTGAATTTGGTGCAGTGGGTTTGCACAAGAGGGGAGTCACTCTGCTCCTTTGTCAATGAATTATCTTGATTTTGAGTAAGGTCACTGATGTCCCCTTTGGGTTTCAGAAATACTAATGGGCTGACCAGTATTCTGCTGTATGACTTAATGAAGCAGATTTCCCGAAATTAAAGATGATTGATTTGTGCTCTCTCACTTGACTTATTGAGTGCAAAGCAAGAACTTAAAGACAAAATGACTGCAGCATTTTGGTGTCATAAATCTCTATAGAGATGGTCGCAATAAGGATTAGTTAATCGGGCATCAGTGAGGTCTGGATTGGATCTAGATGCGATTACTAAATATGTTGCTGGTAGTCATGGTCTGAGATTTGGAATGAATTTTTCTGTGATTTGTCATGTGATGTCCTATGATCTCGAGTGATGTCTTGTGATGTCCAGTGATGTGACTATCGTCTTTGTACAAGTGCTAGATGTGTCGTGTCTAGTGCGTCGGTATTAATAGTCAGTGTCTACTGAGACAGTATATGGCCTGTGTCTATTTTGCAGGCGTAATCAAGGGCGATTACAATTTTTTCAAGAGGGGGGTATGTCACAAATTAATGACGTGGGAGTGCTCGGACACACTCACAACGTGCTGACGTGGCCTGATTGTACGGACGCCCGGACTAAGCACTGACAGATAGTACGGATGCCCGGAAAAAAGTGCTGACTGGTTGACGTGGCAGTGTACAGATTTTCCGCACTTTCCGCTGACTGGCTGACGTGGCACTGTACGGATCTTCGCAGAATGCGCTGACTGCTTTTAGCAGCGCTAGCTTTTGGGGATGAAAGCTTTTAAGTTTAATGCTTTTGGGGCTCTGCTTTTAGCATCCCTTGTAACCTTTATATTGGACCCAAGGGGGCTCACTCTACAGAGCATCTGGACGCAGAGTCTGAGAGCGAGCACCAGCGGGCATTAAAAGAAATACCGAAAGGGGCGCCAGTCTTTAGGGTCAGTATCTCTTGGCACGGAACTACACGGGGCTGGTGACTCTCTCTCTCTCTTAATTTTGTGAAGTGTTTTGAAGTGAATCTCTGCTATGTCGTGACAGAATCTTGACTTGGGGTGTCCAAGTTTGTTACACTTGGCTTAGCCTAACCCTAATCTCCATCTCTCTAACCCTAACCCTAACACCATGGTCAAGCTAAGACTCCATCTTCCATAGCTAAACGCTTAACCATTGGTGATTAGGGTAACACACACGTGGTATCAAAGCCGACGGTATCACATCTAGGCCAATCAACCTTTTCATTTGATTGTCATTAGTAGCTCAATTAATCTCTTGCATTATTAATAGATTCCACTCTCTAATCAAAGTTGAAAGCGTACTAATCATCACTTGGGGTATGAGCATGCTCCGCTACCCATGATGATTAGGTGAGAGGGAGCTAATTCCACGTGCCCTTTGCATATTTTTTCAATTAGTCTTTGCATCTCCTTGCATAGTAAGCAACCTTATTGGCCCCTTGTATTAGCAAAATTGGCGTTCATAATTTGTCTGTGGGCGTAGCTCTCATCAAGAGCTTTCCGTAGCACTTCTTTGAGCCTAAATCGGCCAAGGATTGCAATTTGAATTGATCAATTAAGTTGACATCCTTTTGAAGCTCAGTGGTTTTCTGCAGATCCAAAGTTTTGTGTGTGTGTGTGAGAGCAATTGTGTGAGACAAAGAAGTTCTTAATGTTTTTTTTTTTTTTTTGGAAGCCGAGAAAGTGGTGGTGGGAACATATTTTTATTAATGTATATTGTCTTGACTTCTTTTGCCCCACTTGCTCAAGGGTGCCCAATGGATTTCTTCTTTTGAAGTGCATCGTGATGCTTGTGGTAGAAGTTTCGGAGCAGGGTTCCAACAGTTAAGGGCACATGAGGTTGGATATGAGAGGATAATGCTAAGCAGTCATTCATGCCTTATGTTCTTGAAAGCAATATCTACGTGGTGTTGATCTTATTGTTTTCACACCAAAGGTTGAACTTGTCATGGGAGATGGGCACCAGGTGCCAAAGGAAAAGAACAGACTGAACAACTTTAAGCACTCCAAATAACAACTGAACTGAAAGAGATGCACGACACAAGACGGGGAGTAGCGGAGTTCCACCTCAAGAGAGCACTGGTCCCAAACCTTGGCACCTCTTTCGGTATTTCTTTATATTACTTGAACTTTGTACAACACCGGAACTCCATCCTCTGCACCTCACGCAGAGCATGCCAGAGAATGAGCCCTTGGCTCATATTTGAAGGCCCTTGGCCATGAAAAGCAGTTACATGAAAAGTATCAAACTTAAAAGCTGCCACCCAAAGCTGCTCTGCGTAAATCACGGAAATCCGCACACCTGCCATGTCATCATGTCAGTGCGAATCGCGAAAATCCGTACAATTGCCACATCATCATGTTAGCACGAATTCTAGGAATCCGTACAGCTGCCACGTCATCAGTTCTCCGTGTGTGTGTGTGTGTGTGTGTGTAGGCTTGTTTCATTTTAATGCCTTTATATCACTTGGGTCCCATCGGACGGGGTCCCATAAGTTGGTGGGAACACTTCTTTAAAAATATTCCACTCGGCAAGACTTTGTAAGTTGGTAAAACTTCTTCTGTTGCTTCGGCTTCTTCAGCTTCTTCTTCTTAGGGTTTAGGCTCCTCGGCCGGGATCTACAAGTTGGCTCTGTTCTTTAGTGGCTTGACACGTCAGCAATTTGTGACAAAAGTATTTTCTTGCTCAAGTTGTTAGACAAGCAGAGGAGATGGTGTCACATTTTCTCTCCGTGTTCCACTTCCGGATTGCTTACGGGCAGGGGAAGAAGAATGTGGTTGCTCAAGCCACTAGTAGCAGCTATCACTGCTATAATCTAAATGCGGCTTGTCGAAGATGTTAATACAGCTTTCATTCTTTCTCTAGCCCTCCCAACTTAATAAAAACATTGTGTGATTTTTTATTTATTTACTTATTTATTTTGGACTCTTACGGCGTCAGAGCTCCTTGAGATTCTGGCAATGCTTCTTTCAATTCATTTGATCTATGCCAGCCAGAGAAAGCTTATGCTGAGTATGTGGTTTGTTAACTTATCTGATTGGCCAGGAAATGCATGGGGGAGTGTGCAAGCATGGAAAATCATCCACAAATCGTATTTATGGTTGGATATGGTTGCTAAGAGGGCTGGGTGGCACACCAACAGAGTTGGAGCTGGGGTGAAAATAGTAGTGGGCTGTGCCAGCTGGGGAAAGGGAAAATATAGGCTGCTGCAGGTGCCTACAGCCAAGCTTGCAGAGGAGATTGAACTGGGCATTGTTGAAGAAAGGTAGTTCCCATTGGAAGAGCCCAAGGGGGGTGAGAAAAACAGGGTTGGGGTGGAGGTTATCAAGGAAGAAGGCCGTGCGGGGGGGGGGGGGGGGGGAATTGGGTGCGGGGTGGGACACATACCTGCCAGAAAGGCAGGATAGCGTACCAATGGAGACGGAGTTGAGATACTCATTTACGTGCCAAAGGTTTTTGTATACCACATGGAATGCTTGATACTAGTACTGCACTAAAGGTAGAATCTTCATGAATGATTTTTGTCAAAAACAAAATCATGATTGTTGAGAAAAGGATTTATTGGCAGAAATTTTCACTCTGCTTTTATGAGGTGAAATTTCAGAAAATCTAATTGTTATATGTTCTGCAGAAGACACAGTATTTACCGACAATAACTAATCTCACTCAACTTTGGTGGGTTCCAAATGTGCTAGTGGCACATCTGAAGGAAGGCATCGAGGCCATTCATTTGGCTTCAGGACGCACTGTTTGCAAGGTGAGTCGAGGTTTTACTAACTGGGGCTTATAATGCCATGCTTTTTTTTATTTTGAGGAGTAAGACAGTGCTCTTAACTGCAGCTTTTACTTCAAGAGGGTGGCTTGCACGCAGATGTCAATGGAGATGGTGTGTTAGATCATGTACAGGTATGGGGTTCACAATGGCAATGATCTGCACTGGAATTCCTTCGCTGTTCACATGTTTCAGTGACATGCTAAGTGTAGAGAGGTCTTGTTTTCCATGAAGAAAAGGTTTTGCATCTAGTGGATGTAATTTTGTAGTCTTTGTAAAGATGCTCAGAAATTCGGAGTGATTTGTATGTCTGAGACTGATATTTGGTGCTGGGTTTTCTCAGGCAGTGGGTGGTGTTGGGACAGAGCGTGTTGTGCTCAGCGGGCTAATGGAGGCTATACGACCATGCACAGCCATTGCAACATCCGGGGTTCCTGTCCGTGAGCAACTTTTCAATGCTTCCATTTGCAAGCATTATCCATTTGGTGGCTTTCACCATGGTTTTGCCCGAGGTTCAGACTCTACTCCTTTGGAAGCTGTAACACCTGTGCTACTTCCTATAGATGATGGGCATAAGCATCGACGAGGTAGTCATGGAGACTTGATCTTTTTGAATAGTCGGGGTGAGGTAAGATTAGATTCAAGCATTAAAACTTCTGACGAGGCTAGACGCCACCATCTCACAAAGCATATACACCAGTTTGCGGAATCGAAGAGAGTTTAAAATTGCTTTTCTTTCTTCATTGTGTGTTTGGAATGCAGGTTACGTCATACGGCCCAGGTCTGCATGGCAAAGGTGCGATAATGCGGTGGCAAGTTGTTACAGGAGCTTCATGGGAGAACTCTTTCTTCCAAGCTGGGGTTGCTGCTGATAGGATCGTTCCCACATTGAAGGTGATCTCGTTGAGGGCTCATGGGCCACCACAGTTGATCCTCGTGGCTGGTGAGAGTGAAGCAGCAATTTTATCATCTAGTGGAAGGCAGCTCAGAAGCTTCTTCCTGCCATCTGCACCTACACATGAACTAGTCGTTGCCGACTTTTCTGGTGATGGCTTGAATGATATTATTGTAGTTGCATCGAATGGTGTGTATGGGTTTGTGCAAGTGCAACAACCAGGGGCACTGTTTTTCAGCTCGCTTGTTGGTTGCCTCATTGTGGTTATGTGTGTGATATTTATTGTTCAGCATTTTAGTTTCTCCTCAGAAGGAAAGAAGCCGGGCCCAAGATAACTGGTGCTGGATTTTGAAGGGCTTTGTATGGATCACCGGACACATTGCCTCGAAAAATTCTGATATAGGCATGGATCCATATCAAGGTTTCCACGGCTGTTCTGTTTATATGTCAATGCGGCTGTTACCGTTTGGCTGGATGATCAAGACTGGCTCTTGTTGAGATATTTGAGATGAATGAAAAGGAGTTTATTGGCTGTTACATGAGTTATATGAGATTTAGGCAGTAAGGATGCTCACTAAAATGCTGGAATTGTATTGTGCAAAGCGATGACGCATGTCCATCGTGGAAGATGTTTACTTGTTTTCTTCCTTCTTTACTGGGCTTGTCCATGGATATCGTGTGATTCTTCCATATTGGTAGGCAATGAATTTTGGTAAGGCCATGTATATATGGCCTTTGGGTTTTACCCCCTCTGACTAAGCACCGAATGACCTATCGATTTACAACAATACTGCCTAGTTATAATGAAAAGTCTTGATAAGCTTAACGAAGTTCAATACCTACTCATGTGAAACAAAAGGCCATTTTGAGATACATTTGTACTTCCATGGAACACAGCTGTCACCTCCTATTAGCAAGTTTTTAGTAGATTTGTTGCCTCAGATTGATCAACATTTTTCACACATTTGTTTTGCAGTTGACAAATAGAATTTCAAAATTTTTTGGCTTTCCTTCTTGAAAAGGCTCTTTTGTCTCAAATATAATTGTCATACACCATGCCCTTGGTAACCAAACACATCGTAAAGTCAAAGAGGCCCATTAACAGAGGGCAACTTTTTCTCTCTAGCTTCAACAAAATAAGTTAAATGTTGCCTTGCTTCTCGTAAGTTAAATCTCTCCTATATTGGCCTCTTTGTTCAATCATTGCTTCCCCCCTTTCTCCATGCCATAGAGGAAAGCCATCGTCTTTCCCTTACAACGCAAATGCCTCCCAACCCCCTTATTCTATATCTTTAGCATGCAAATCCATAGAAGTCTCATTCCAAGAAGAGAAGCTGAATAAAGATGTAGGTTTTAATAGTTGAAGACATTTACCCACTACAATGGAAGATGAGATATCTTGTTTTCACTTAAGCATGGGTGTAGTCTAAATCACTTTTTATTTTTAAGGTCAGTTTGTTTTGCTAGTTTGTTTTGCCTGATTTTGAGAAGGATGCTTGCAAAGAATGGGAGAAGCTCTCTCTTGAAGAAAACAAGAGGGTTACTTCTTACATGGCTAAGTTTTGGTCATTTTCTCTACACGACAAGTTCTCTTACAAGGAAAATTTGATGCAAGCCTTCCAATTCCCATACGTATTGTACGAAGCAAAAAGAAACTTGTAGTTAGTCAACCATTGTGCTCTCAGTAGACACCCTCGAAAAAGCAAAAGTATAGTACCTAATGTTTAGTTGCCAAAAGTAGTAGATAATCATTCAAGAGCTCTCAACAAGCACTCCCGTTTGCATCCTTCATTCATCATTTTGAGTGTTAAACTAGCCAATGTTATGACAAATGTGATATAAATAGGAAACCTACACAAATAACCATAAAACGGCCATAATGTAGAGGGTCGAAGTAGGTATTAAATTGAAAAGGTTTAAAATCTTTACAAACCAAGAGATCAATTGCACTAACATTGCTAAGAACCATTTTGAGGTCCCACACTCAAAAGACTAATAAGATGAGAGTCAAGGGGTCCCTATGGAGAAGTAGCGAGAGCTAGAGGTGAGTGCGATAATTATGCCATTATGGTGATTATAGAACCTCTTCTTGGCTCATGGGATGCCATCATGTCCATGATTGCAGCTAGTATCATTGAGATGTGGAAATTAAAGTAGAGAGATTACTACTAAGACATGTAGTTACTAAGCCTACAAGTGTGAATGTAAGCTTTCTTTGTAAGGGAGAGACCAAAAGCAAGGGATTATAGAATTGTCTTCTTGGCTTATGGGAAACCTAGCATTCTTGGAGTTGTTATAATAGAGACGTGGATGCAAAAATAGAGACTATTATAAAAATTGGTAGTGATTAAACCTACAAGGATCAAGGTGAGCTTTTTGTGTTAGGGAGATACCAACAGTTAGGGGATGGCCTTGACTAGTTGGAAAGACTAGCTTTACTTTGGGAAAAAGTTACTTTTCTCTTTTTTTTACTCCATTTCTTTGTTTCTCCCTATTTTTTTCATTTCACCTTCTTGGGCCAAGTTACGAGACTAATCATCAATCAGGGCTGATCTCAACCTTTATCCCATCCTCAAGGCCTCAACATAAAGGATTGTCCGTTTACGAGGTTACATCTAGGTCATTTCAATCTTTAAAAAGCATGTCAAAATCCATTGGAAAGTGATTGGTATTTTTAATGTTTTGTAAGGTTTATGGCATTCCAAGAGCTTGAGATTTCCATTATTGCTAGCTTCGTAACCCAATTATTGATATATTTAGAAAACACATTTGAGTATCAAGCTTACTTTTTCACGACACAATAATTTGTGTATAACAAAACCATAATTGATGCTAATGAAGCTATAATTGAGTTTTGATGTCATTACCCCACCATCAAATCATAGTGCTTCTTAATCATGCTTGTATTTAAGGGAATAAGAGACGTCTTGACGTCGATCTATTTTAACCTATGATACCTTTTTGTGGTAGGTTGATGATCTAGTCAATGCTTGCAAGAAAAAGTCTATTGAAAGCATGTTCATCATGTTAGTAGAGCATGCACAAAGCCTAACTAGAAAGACAAAGACAAAGGATTTCATGATTCATGTATATAAATCGAGATCTTGGATCACACCCTAATGTGTAAAAATTTCATACCAATCTACAAGTGCTAAAAATTGTACATACCTACATAAGTATCCTACACATGATACAAGTGCTATGTAATTCATATAAAAAATTCACTTACCTACATAAGTATCCGATGTCTTTGTAATAGCTTATCAGGCTCATGCTTAACAATACTCTTAGGGTGTAGAATCTCCTCAAGCTCATCAAACTAAGGTGATTCTTTAAAACCCTTTGTGGGAGGACCACCCTTGAATGGTTTATGTCAACTTACATGGTAGAAATTATGTAATGAAATTGGCCTATTTTTCAATCTTGTTCCTAGATTTTCAAAGAGACCTTTCCAGAAATTACTAGTCATTCTAGGATCTCTATCTGACACGATGGATGTGGGTAATCCATGGTGCTTGAAAATCTAAGATATGAAGAGAGTTGCCATTTGATGTGCCTTAATAGTCTTTTTGACAGGAATAAAATGTGCTTGCTTGCTAAACCTCTCAACTATTGTCCATATTCATGTATTCCCATGGATAGACTTGGGTAATCCAAAGATGAAATCCATGGATATACTCTCCCATGGTGAATTTGAGATAGGCAATGGCTGGAGTAATCCAGGTTGCTTCCCACTATCATACTTGGTCTTTTGGCATACTACACATTTTGAAACATACTCTTGTATGTCCACTTTCATGGTAGGCCAATAGAAGTACGTCTCTACTCCTTGAAGAGTAGGTTGAATACCTCTATGCCCGCATATGGAGGAGCATGGGATTCATACATAACTTTCTCACGAAGGGAATGGGTAACACATAGCCTATTGCCGTGGAGAAGATAGCCATCCTGCAAGGTGAATGGTTCCTCTTTCATCCCCAAAGCGAGGGCTGACATTATGTCTCTAAAGTCAAGGTCAGTAGCATACTCATCTATCATAGAGGATAGATCATTGTGAGTAGCTATAGACACCGCATTAACTTTGGGTCGTCGTGAAAGTGCATTGGCCACTTGATTGTACTTACCAGCTATGTGAGCAATATGGAAATTAAATTGCGAAAGAAAATTTGCCCACCTCATTTGTTTGTCGGAAAGATTGGTTTGCGTCATGAAATACTTGAGACTTTGGTGGTCGGTTCGTAGGAATAATGGAGTCCCCAATAGGTAGTGCTTCCATGTGTATAGGACATGTAGAACAGCTAAAAGCTCTTTCTCATAAATGCCCAAGACTCGTTCATCAATATTGAGCCTTCGGCTCTCATATGCTATGCGATGCCCTTCTTGAAGCAAAACTGCTCCAAGGCAATCACCACAAGCATCACATTGGACCTCAAATGGCTTTGAGAGATTCGTAAGCACAAGGACTGGTTGGAAAGTAAGCTTCTCTTTGAGCTTTTCAAAAGGATTTTACTCCTTAGCATTCCATACAAACTTAACGTTCTTCTTAGTTAAGTCGTGTAGTGGTCCTGCTACTTGAGAGAATTTTGCTATGAAGCGTCTATAGTATGCGCACATACCAACAAAGCTTCTTAGCTCATGTGGATTTCTTGGGTTAGGCCATGCCTTTATTACCTCTAACTTTGATGGATCCATTTGGATACCATCTTTAGAGATAATATGACGTAGGTATTGAATCTCTTGAAGGAAGAATTCGCTTTTCTTTGGGTTGAGAAAAAGCTTGTTCTCCCTCAATGCTTGAAAAATCCTATGTTCCTCCAAAGACTTGGAGTAGATGATGATATCATCAAAGAACACTCCAGTGAATTTGCGGTATGGTCTAAAAATTTTCTCCATCAAACGATTGAACGTAGCTGGTGCATTAGTCAAGCCAAAAGGCATGACTAGATATTCATAAAGACCAAACGTTGTGCGAAATGCGGTCTTTAAGATATCTTCATCCACTATCCTTATTTGATGATAGCCACTCTTAAGGTCAATCCTACTGAAGTAGGCCGAGTCTTGTAGCTTATCAAACAGATCTTCTACCCGAGGTACGGGAAATCTGTTTTTGATAGTGATATGGTTTAGTGCTCGATAGTCCACACACATACGGTATGTACCATCTTTCTTTTGCACTAAAAGGACTGGAGAACAAAAGGGAGAGGAACTAGGTCTCACCATCCCTTTGTCTACCAGCTCTTGTACTTGCCTCATGATCTCCTCTTGTTGAGCTTGTGAGACTCGATAAGGAGGCTTTTTAGGTGGTGAGCTTCCAGGAAGGAGCTCAATACGATGGTCATCATCCCCTCGTTTTGGAGGTAAGTCCATAGGGATATCATCGATGAACACATCTTGGAATCCTTTTAGAAAATTAGGCAAGTCTAACCCTTCTTGATTCCTACCATTTACATTTGATGAAACATTAGTATCTTTTAGAGACTCTTTGACAAAAATCAGGTACGCAGAAACTGAGCTCTTCATTGACTTATCAAAAGCAAGAGGATTTACAAGTGGAATAGTGCGACCACGCTCACTAACATCTATATACATGTTCTTTCCCTTGTAGGTGAAGTAGATTCTCCTTTCAGGGAACTTCATGTTGGCAGCCATGCGATCAAACCATGGTGCCCCTAGGATAACATCCTCATGTTGGAGAGGAGAGATGAAGAAGTCTTCCTTGTCGACATAGCTTTGGACATGAAGCCTCAACTTCCCAATAAGGGGAGTAACGGAGGCTTGTCGTCCCTTGAAAGCTGCATCAGCCACTACTATATCTCCCATCTCAAAAGCTTGAATGCCCAACTTGGTGGCCAACTCCATTGATATGAAGTTAAGAGTAGAGCCAGGGTCAAACAAGATGAAGGCATCATGCTCTCTTACCTTTCCCCAAGCATAGGAAAGTGATGATCCTTTGCAATGAGCATCCTCTTTTGGAGCTTCGATGGTGGAAGCCCTAGGAGTCTCATTGCGAGTATTCTTCTTGGGGCAAGAACGATAGCCATGTCCTTGCTCCCCACACTTGAAACACTTATGGTCCTTGCGAAAAGCTTCAAGCTCTTCAGGAGAGAGTTTGTTTTTACCTTTGTAAACTCCCTTCTCCTTGGACTGATTGTTGTTGTTGTTGGAATTGACTTGGGAAGTATTTTGAAAATTGGTTTTCCCTTTTGCATCATTTTTGTCTTTGTTTTCCATGGGCTTGACATTACGTCTAGCCCCTTGATGGAAATTGATGCGTGAAGCAACCATGGTGTGATGGATTACTTCGCTAATAGTACCAGGCCGTTGAGAGTTGATGTATTCGGCCATCTCTTCAGGTAATCCGCACAGAATTGCTGCCTTTGCTCGGCAAAGTCTATCTTTTGAAAGACAATAGCCTTGAGATGTAAATCCCAAAACTTGTCTACATATTTGTGGATAGACTCAAGGGAGAGGAGCTTCAAGCTGCGCCATTCGGTAAGCATTTTGTCCTTTGCATCGCTTGCATGGAATTACTTCATGATGGAAACTCGTAGAGTTTTCCATGTCTTTGGGGCTTCACCATTTCCACGAAGGCTAGCCCACCATTGACGAGCTGATTTTTGGAAGTGCATAGCTACATGGCGTAGCTTAGAGGACTCTGTGAAGCCCTCATCTCCAAAGGCCGCATCAAATTGCTGGATGAAGTTCAACACTTTGTCGGTAGCACCGAAGGTGCCATCATAGGTGATAAAAGAGATACTCTTTCCTCCCTCCTTGAACTTCTTTAGCTTTTGTGACCTTTGCCATGCAGGAAATGATTTGCGATGTCCTCCCCTCTTGTATTCTCTAGGAGAATAACCATAACTTTCGTCAGAAGAGGAGGAAGGTGAAGAAGAAGGAGAAGAGGGTGACCTCTTCCTAGCCCTTTTCTTCCTTTGTTTCCTCTCTTGCCTTTCAGAGTGATGAGGAGAAGGACTATGTGTTAATCTTTTCCTCTTGGGAGGAGTGGGCGATCGTCTAGACCGCCGTCTTCGTGGAGCCACATCTTCAGAGGAACTTAAACTTTCATTGCTTTCTTGCTCTTTGGATTCCTCCTCTCGAATGGGAGAGAGTATTCTTTTGGGGGTCTCTTCAAGAGGCCTCCTAAGCTCTCTCTCTTCTTGGAGAGGAAGGGAAATTCCATAAGCACAAAGTTGTTGAGTAACTTCGGTTTGCAAAGCAGGGTTGCCCATAGCTTGTTGCAACCTAGTGACGAGATAATTCACAAACATGGGAGCATCATCATTAGCACCTTCATGTGCAAAATCAAAGCTATCAATGTTCATTCTACTCTCTTGATTATTGTCAGCCATGTTAACAAAATTTATGTATGTACTTAGTATATGCTTTGGCAATTCAAAACCTTAGTTGCCACTCCTCTTAGCCTTTGAAAATCCGCTCTTAAGTATCTACACCCACGGCTCGAAGTGGTTAATTATAGAGAGTAGAGGAGTAGGTCTAACATAGTAGAGTTGCCAAGGGCTAGCTCCTTTCGGACTTCTTATGGCTCAATAATGGTAAAGCCGTAGGCAAGTCTAAAAAGACTCCATTATTAAGTCCAAAGCTCCCGAGGTGTGCACCATCCCCCACATAGTGGGCTCAACAAAACCGTTAATAGATCCCAGTTCCACTTACCCTAATATAATTAACAACATCAACCATTTATAGGCTACTTAAGGACCTCTCTTCTTAAGCAAGAAAAGAGAAACCAAATGCTGTGATACCAATGTAATGAAATTGGCCTATTTAATTTGAGAGTAGCAGAAATTAATGAGAGTACTTTTGAGAAATGACTTTGTGAGCATAGCGAGTGAACATAATTGAAGATAGAAACATAATCATAGAAATTAGTTAACTTGGCATGAATAATACTTTTGCAAGAGAGAGAATTTAGAGAACATGACAACAGTTGAGGACCGGATTTATGTGGAGCCGGTCCCCCCTCCAATAGGCATTTGTATTATGATTTCTCCCATTAAGAGAGACTTGTTACAATACAATCTTTGTGTTCCTTGTGACCTAGGTGATGCAATGAAGATGGAAAGCTTCATGCATCACAAACATAACATAAACTTGAAGAAAGCTTTAACTATCCCAAGCCTCAGTCCCAAGAGCTCAAACACCTTCGAAGGTGGAGAGAGCTAGCAGGGAATGAGGGTAGGGAAGAGGAAGAAGAAACATTTCGTAGGAGAAAGAATTAGTTCCTCACTTATCATAACTCTTGTTGCTAGCATACATAATAGCATAGTAATGAAGAAGAAGGAGATGGCAAGCTTAAGCATTGAAGCTTGGATCTTGGTTGGATTTGCACTCCATATCCAAGAGTGTTGGTGTAGGCTCTCAACCTCTACTTGCTTGGAGAAGGAGAGGGAGTTCTTGCACTTTGCATAGCACACAATGAGAGTGTTTGTGAGTGTGTGTGGGTGAGTATATCCCCTAAGCAACCCCCTAGCTTGCTTGGGTCAACCCCCCCTTGTAGCTCATGCTTGAACCTCATTGGACCCCTCCAGGCCTAGCCAATCACAAGCAGGAGGCATTACAAGCAGCAAGGGTAGCCTTGAGACAAGTGTCCCCCTTTCCCCTTTGAGAGAGAGGGCTAGATAAATGCTAAATAAATTAATTAAATCTCTTAAATTATTATTGGACCCCTTGGGTGGCCAACCAATAGGCTTCAGGCACACCATGAGGGCAACATGAGGAGGAACTTGACAAGTGTCCCTTTTGCTTTCTTTGTACCATGCATGCCTTGTGTGAGTGTGTGGGTGTTCTCTCTCATCCCCCCTCATGTAGGGCTCGCCCCCTCCTTGTAGGGATTGAATCTTTGACTTTTTGACACCTCAAGCCCCTCATTCATAGGCCTAGTTCCCACCACAAGCTTGGCTCATAAGCACTTTAAGCTTGGGCTGGGTTCTCACCTCAAGTGCAACCCTAGCATCTCAAGCATGTCAAGCACCTCAATCATCAAGCACCTTAGTCATCAAGCATGACAAGCAGGACAAGCACCTCGAGCTGGGTCGGGTTCCCGCGCCTCAAGCTCAGCCCTAGCTTACCTAAGGTCAAAGGCCTTTTACACACATTATTGGAGGTCTTCAATGAAGTTAACCCTAAGGTATTATTCTCCATTTGTTAGCCTTACTCTTTGATAGACCATCTCTCATTTGGGCCCCTTTACCATTGGCCCCGTGTTGAGATAGATCTATAAGCACATGTCTATATCTTAACACTTGTTCCCGTTTATTCTCCCACATTAAGTGATCAATTTAATATGAGAAAATCATTTGGGTTGGTTAGATATTAGATATTAGATTTTATGACAAATTATGAATTTATTAGTGGGCATGCAACTTCAACCTAGAACAAGTTTTGTTGTAAGCATACACGGAGGTCATTTTTTACTTTTTAGCGGACTAGCAATTTTTGCCTACTAGAGGTTTCATTGATGTTTTCCTAAAATTAAAATGAAAGATTATGAAATCGTTTTAATTTAGTATAGTCCTTTTTCCAAACAAAGTTTTTGTCGTGCCATAGCTTGAGATGAGCCTTGCACACGATATGCCTTAAAAAAAGCTACCAAGCCACCTTCAACTCAAGGGAGAGCCTATGCTTGCTAGCATCGAGCTTGTACGTTTGTTGTGATTGGCCTGCTAAAGACCCTAGTGCACTATGGGTGAAGGTTGTTCAATTTTCATTGCTTGACAAGTGTCCCCAAGTGGACTTAAAAAGTCTGGTAGAGCCGGTAGAGATGGGGAGATCGATTGAGTGGTGTGTTGCATACTCTTCTCTCTCTCTCTCTCTCTCTCTCTCTCTCTCTCTCTCTCTCTCTCTCTCTCTATCTCTCTCTCTCTCTCTCTCTCTCGCAGTTTGAGTGCAACAGAGAACAGAGAAGGAGATTCTTATTTTTCCTCTCAAAGGGTCTTTTCACATATAATTCAACATAGAACTGAAACTGAGCAGCTTGAAGCTTGGAAGCAATTGAGAACATTGCTCGCTGGGAGCAAGAATTAAAAGAGAAAGTGATTTTTTTTTTGCTCTCTCCGAAAGGGTGTGTTCACACACACATAGTCGATAGAGAGAGATAGAGAAGAGAAAAGAGGGTTTCCCCCCTGAATCTCGACCCCCTCGACGACATTTTGGCTTTGACAGTTTCCCAATTTCCAGCTTTGGAAGCACACACTGATGCATAGTAGCTCCGACGGCCTTTTCGGAGCAATTTTTCTCGTAAGCGCGACTCTCGGACGTTGATTTCGACCACAAATAGTTGGTAGATCGTGCTTTGTGCTTGGTTTTCGATCGAAGTGTTTTTCCGACCAATGAGGTAGTGTGTTAGTTTCCAAGAAGTTTTGCTCATAGGTTGCGCGTTTTTTGTGCAGCACAGATAGTGCTCATGTATGATTGTGTGGGACACTTTAGAGAGCAGTTTTTAGCATGGTTTTGTGCAATCTCATGCTATGTATGCATTTGCGGATATAGTTTGAGCTAGGTATAGCTCACAAGTAGCAGGTTAACAGATTTGCAACGTTTTTGGATAAGTACAGGTCCATAGAGCCACTCGTTCAGGAGCGAGCCAGTTTGCCAGGGTTTTGGACAGTGCATGTATACCATTTGTGGATCTGTTTATTGAGACACTGAGTGTCTGTCTATGCTTTATGCGGTATTGGTGAGATTTTTTGAGTTTTCACTCGGTTTTCAAGGGAAACTTTGTCGGATTTTTCCCAGATTATTGCCATGTTTCATGCGTATCTATAATTTTGCTCTCTGATGGTTTGGTGGTCAAGTTTGACTTCCACTTTGACAGGGTTGTCAGCTTGGACACAATTTAGTGTTTTTGTACCCACTCTCGCAGGAGTGAGGATTGGATATGCTCGTGTGGCTACAAAATTTGTCAATCTCATAGGTTTCACAGTTTTTTTTGCAGATTTCTTGCAAGCAGTTTCTCTTGGGGGATGCGTTTTGAGCTAGTTTGCTCACTGCTTGCGTATATTGTTATGCGCTTTACACTCCATTAAGCTGCTTGTCCTAGAGTGTATGCTTGCAGATATAGCAGATTGTGGAGCTGTTTTATGCATATGTGAACATCGATTTTGATGCGTTTGATCATGGTTTCCATGATTGTGGAGTGGTTGAGTTATTTCCCACTTTGTTGCAAGTTTTGGCATGGTTTATTGTAGAGATTGTGCTTGAGGTTTTGCTCAGTTTACAAAGGAGATTTGCTAGATTTATCCCAGGATTTCTTGTCATAGTTTGGTTTCTTGGCATTCAGTTTGCAGATAACAAATTAGACGCCGTTGTTTTAGATGTATGAGCCAGCAGCAAAGATCTATGTGTGATACACATGAGGTTTTTACACATGCTAGATTAGTGGCTTCATTTGCCAATAACGATGATGTCACATTTTTCTTTAGAGTTCCTCGTGATTACATGTCTTTGAGAGGTGACGCTTCTCCCTCTTGGTTACTAGATGAGGATGCAGTTTTTCACGTCACATCACATCATGAGTGTTTTAACTCCTTCTCTAGTGGGAGCTTTGGTTGTCTACACTTGGCCGATGGTTCGGTGTTTGACATTGCAGGTGCAGGATATGTTTGCTTGTCATTGCCCAGTGGTGCATCATATACGCTACGACATGTGCACTATGTTCCTCAGCTATGAGACAGAGCTTGATCTTAATGAGACAGTAAGCAGATTGTGTGTCAGACATTGCATAGAGAGAACTCTTTCCAAATGCATTGCGGATCATTAGTGATTGCCAAAGGAGCCCACAGTGGCTTGGTATATCCTATGCGTGTATCTGAGGTTCGAAACAACATATTCTCGATTTTGTTGCTGGCATGCTTTGAGCGAGAGACGAGACGTGTTTCCTCGGCAGGTGAGCTCCACCATGCTCACGAGACAGAGAATTTAGCTGTGTAGGACATGCAAGTAGACTCTGTAGAGACAGAGGTAGAGCAGCAGTGCTCGAATGAGATACAACAGGTGTTATCAGAGTCTGTGCCGATAGAGATTGAGAGGTCTGCTCCCTAGAGACACATCCAGAGATGACTGACATGGAGTTCTTTGATATGCTCATGCTAGAGGTTGATGAGTTGGTGTCAAGACGCACAGTTTCGTCCATGGGTGAGAGAGATGTAGCCATCCCAGTGTCGATGTTAACACATCCATATGTGATAAGTAGTCCTGATGATGTAGTACATCAAATAGTGCATGGGAGGCTAGGACAACCAGGTTTGTGCAGATTTTGTCAGTGTTCAACGTCTCATATACGACCTACTAGTATCGAGGCCCGACCTAGCAGATGCAATGGGAGCATTTGCAGTAGGGATTGTCAGTCGTATGGTAATTGACACTAACATGATGCTTAGTGGAGTTTTGCAGATCATATAGAGTTGTCTACGGGATTTACATGCAGGCTCTAGTGTGGATACGTATGCTTGTCTATCACTAGAGCCAGTGCGAGTGCATGTAAATCGACTGAGCGAGCCAGTGAGCATAGGTTGAGAGAATTTCTCACGTGTTTTCTTGTACATACTAGTAGTTTAGCTAGTAGGACTCACTTATTGGCACAATCACCTTTAAGTGGGAAATTGTTGGGGTAAAGGCGTCTGTGCCTTGTCCGAATGCCCAAGCTATGGACGCTCGCCCACTGCTCACCTTGTTGTGTGTACATATATACAACAATAAGGAGTAGCTCATTTTGAGCCCTACTCTCTCCTTCTTCCCCTTCCCACACACATCGCACTACGCATGCATTTCACATTGTATATCACTCTTCAACAACTCTGATACCAGTTGAAGAGTGCCGTGTAGTGCAAAATACGTGCACGGTGCGGTGTGTGTGGGAAGGGGAAGAAGGAGAGAGTAGGGCTCAAAATGAGCTACTCCTTATTGTTGTATATATGTACACACAATAAGGTGAGCAGTGGACGACATCCATTGCTTAAGCGACTGGACAAGGCACATACACCTTTACCTCAACAATTAGTTGTGTTTGCCTATTTCATTACAAACTTCGTCAGTGGTTTTGAGATAATGGAGGTTAACAATTACTATTTTCTCATCCATTTGAGGGTGAAAGTAAAAGCTTAGGTCGAAAACTAAAATTCTTCTTCCTTAAAAAAAAAAATTTATACAAGGAGAGCATTGAAAACAATGCCATGATACTTAAAGACATGTGTAACAATGAGGCTAGCTTTATCAAGAGGCCTAATGCTTCTTTTGATATCAATACAAATTGTGCTTGATTGTTGAATTTCTCAAGTATTGCCAAATACCTGTGTTTATGAGAATAAATTTCAAGATTTATAAAACAAAATCCATGAGAAGATTGTCTCAAAGGAATTTTGGTATTACTAATGGTTGGAATGACCTTGCTTGCTTCTTGGATCACATTCAACCGTTTGGAATGTCAATCGTTGAGAAACATGTGTACAAAAAGAAAGTTTCACGTGTATTTGTAGTAGCTTGAACACACAATGCTTTGGATAGAGAAAAGCAAAAGGTTTTTTCTTTTCATTGTATAATGCAATCATCATATTAGCAAAAAATGAACCTGTAGCGTATGCATCTACCATGTTATGTTAGTATGATCATTACAATATGCATTTGAAAAACATTGGCTTTTGATTGCTATGAGGGGCAAGTTTATAATTGATTATAATTTTTTACATCACGATAACACAAGATCTACATGAGACAAGCAATTTATCCCTCATTTTCTTATTGAATAACCTTGCTTGTATCATTAAAGTATTTCAAGCCTTGGTGATTCATAACCATGCTAATGGATGCCAGAAAGGCAATGCTTTAAGAAAGACATGCATTGCATTGTTCAATTATTTATTGTCATCTTCTTGTTACACCCTCTAGAATGGTGTTAGGAGTAAAATACCTAGAAAAATTGCGGTTACATCTTGGCATGAGTTGCTTTGTACTAATTGCGAGAGATATAATATGATGACAATAATCTTTACCAAATATTATGTGCCCAAGAATTCTAAACTTAATTGAAGTTTAAATCATCGTTGGGTTACACTGATATTGTATGGCCTTACCATCTAATTGTTCTACGTTAAAGGAATGAATCCATCCAAAATTTAAGGTTGCCTACCATGTTGAATGATGGAATGCAAGCCAAAGAGAAACATTATCATGCTTGTGAGGGTAGATGAGGAAGTCTTCCTAATTGACATAGCCTTGCACTTGCCATAAAGTCAGGGCCATTGTGTTTATGAGTACTTAAAGTTTATTTCTTAAAAAAAGCACCATTGGCTTAAGGTGCATGACCCATGTCATTGGCATTGACTACCAACAACACCACATATTAGAGAGTTTGAGACTTTCGAGCCAATTTTGGAATCACCAATGTCTTAAAGATTTGGCCAAATGGACAAATCCCAAATTATTTTTTAAGGTCAAATCCTTTCACAAGGTACTAGTTGAAAAGATCTTTCAAGCCATGCTCTCAAAACCTTGGCTAAGATTTGGCCATGTGGTCAAATCTTAAGCTCATTTTGAAAGTGGGAATGGAGAAATTCCAAATTCACTAATATGGTGTTCAACCTTGATGCTAGCTCAATCCAAATTAATCTATGGAATATTTTTAAAAAACTAACCACTATCTTAACTAGATAATTGTCCTTACACAATCCATATAATCCTTGATTTCTCCCCTCGAGGAAGGGAGCCATACAAATTGTGGGCCTGGCCCATTGAGCCATCCTCCGAGCCTAGCCTTCTATGACAAAAGGGTTGAATCACAAAACAAAGGTTAGGAACAATGTACTCACAAGATTTAACCCAAAGGAGAGCCTATGCTTATGTTTGTTGTGATTTTGCATGGCATCTTTTATTGTTTTAGAGGCCATTTGAAGAGCATATGTATTATTCACTTTATTGTTGTATGCATAATTCACTAAAGGAAGGTACTTCCCGCATTGGCTGTGTTTGCCTATTTTATTACAAAAGTCTCTAGTGGTTTCAAAATAATGCAGATTAGCAATTAGTATTTGCTCATCATTGGAGGGTGATAATAGAAATTGGGGGAGCATAATTGGCAAGCTTGATGAAGCGAGCTCTCGAGCAAGCTTTCCCTCTCCCCTCCACTCTTGTCACTCACTACTACGAGATGCCGTCCATTGTTGCCTCTACCATTGGAAGCAAGTGGCACTTTTTTTGAGCCATCGCAACCCCTCTTGCTCCTCCATGTTGCACCACCAATGTCCAACCCTCCTTCTGTCTCAACCTCCAACCCTCTCTCTCTCTCTCTCTCTCTCTCTCTCTCTCTCCATCTTTGAATGTACCTATCATAGGTAGCATCATCTCTATCTATTCATCTCCATCTCTCTCCTTAATTTTTTTAGGTAACATCTCTCTCTCTCTCTCTCTCTCTCTCTGTCTCTCTCTCTCTCTCTCTCTCTCACACACACACACACACCTTTGTGCATTAAATCTCTCTCTCTCTCTCTCTCTCTCTCTCTCTCTCTCACTCTCTCTCACACACACACACACACACACACACACACACACACCTTGGTGCATTAAATCTCTCTCTCTCTCTCTCTCTCTCTCTCTCTCTCTCTCTCTCTCATTCCCTATCTCTCTCATCTTTGTGCATTAAAGGGGGGTGCATATGGAACGAGCATGAGCACATGACACTCTATATCCCTTTTCATAGTCTTTCATATTCTATTATGTAATGCACTCTAATGTGAACTAACAGAAATAATGTTTGGCATTCTTTTCAAGGAATCACACATGACTTTATTCGTTTACTCAATCTACAACTAGTCGTATTGACTCTAGTGGTAAACGTCTGTATCCATGCTAGAGCTTGCATGCAAATCCCACATACATCCCTATATAGTTTGCACAACTCCACAAGGCATCCTGCTAGTGTCAATCATCATATGACTAATAATCCCTATTGCAAATGCTCCCACTACAATTTCTAGGTCGGGCTTCGATACTAGTAGGTTGTACATGAGACGTCCGAATACTTAAAAAATCCACACAACCCTGGATTTACTAGCCTCCTCATCACTATTCGTATACATTGCATCATCAAGACCACTCATCATGTATGGATGTGCACTGGCAAACACTAGGATGGCTACATCCCTCTCATCAAGGTGAAACTATGTGTCCTGGCATCAACTCATTAACCTATAGCATGAGCCTAGAAAAGAACTCCATGTCATCCATCTTTTTCTGTGTCTCTAGGGAGCATACCTGCTCTACCTCTCTTTGCACAGACTATGATGAAACTTGTTAATGTCTCACTAGAGCTTACTGAGACTTTACCTCTTCTCCACAAAGTCTAGTGGCATGTCTTACAGAGCTAAAAGCTCTATCTCCTAAGGATACTAGAGCTCACTAGTGAATGAGACACGTCTTGTCTCTCGCTCACCACATGCCAACAAGAAAAATCAAGAATATTCCATCTCCTACCTTGGATACATGCATAGGATATACCAAGCCACTCTGGACACCCCTAGTAATCACCAGTGATCTACAATGCATATGAAAAGACTGCTCTCTAAGTAGTATTTGACATCCATAATCTTCTAACTCTCTCATTGAGATCAAACTCTATCTAAATTGAGGAGCATAATGCACATGTTGTAGCATATAGGATGCACCACTAGGTAATGACAAGCATATATCTCTTGCTCTTGAAATTTTGAATGTCGAACCATTGGCCAAGTGCACATGGCCAAGCCTCCTGCTAGAGAAAATGCTAAACCAGTGACGACATGGTGTGATACGAAAGACTGAACAATCATCTAGTAAACCCCATGAATAAGTGTCACTTGTACCAATCACATAAGCAGGAGGGACCCTAGAGGTCAACTTGACATCACTGTCACTGGCACATGAAGCCACCTCTCTAACCTGTGTCAAAACTCACATGCATCATGCATACATATTTGCTGCATACGTCTGAAACAAAGACGTCTAATGTGCCCCGAGTGACCACAATGCTAACATCACATATATAAAAAATTATGAGACCATTGTCTCTTACACGTCATCATTGTTGACTCTGAAGTATCACGCATGATAGATGTCATACCAATGAATAGCACATATGTGTAAAATGACTACAATAGGTATATAGTGTAAAATCCACAACTCAACCTAAATCTATGGAGTAGCCATGCATAGGCAAGCGCCAATGCGAGATTTGGAAGATAAATAGCATCACTACACCAAGTGATCCCAATCCAAGGACAAACAACTCAATCAAGCGTAAAATACATAACCATATAGCAAGTAGTGAGCAAGCACAATGCTCAAAAAATTGTCTGCAAACTTTGATTAGTGTGAATCCTTATACCTATAACCTATAAAGCATGTCAGAGCTCAAAACTAACTACCTCTAACTCGTACCCACAAGAGCATACACAAGAACACAAATCTGTATCAAACTGGGACTCACACTTGACCACTAAACCATCAAAGAGTAAGCTATAGATACATAGAAAGTATGGCAAGAATCGAGGAAATATTGCAAATAGTTTCTCTAAAATTTGAGCAAAACTCAAAAAATCTCACAAAAATTGCATAGACCATAGACACACACTCAGTGTTTAAGTAGCAAATCTATATCCGGTAGACATAAAGTGCCACAATCTTGGCAATCTATGGACAAGTGTACCTATCCAAAATCCATGTATACTTGCAAATCTGCCACATGCAAGTTGTAATATCCGCACATAGCAAGAACTGCACAAAATCGTGCTGGAAATACTCTTTGAAGTAACCCACAGTCAAAGATAAGCACATAACCTGTGCATCATAATCCACACTGAAAAATCGCAGCCTGTGAGCAGAGAGGGGGGGAGAGAGTATAATAGAGGCAATTAAGTTTAGAAATGACATTAACTTCTGTCATTGGATTTTGCAAAAGTCTTTGACTCAATAAAGTGGGACTTTATATCCAAAGTCTTAACTATGATGAGCTTTGGCCCTCGGATGAGCACATGTATTTTTTTGTTGGATTGGGGATTTGCTTCTAAAATTCTTTGACATTGGAGAGCTTTCTAAGCTTGTGCACATTGTTAGATCAATCAAAGAGGAGTGCCCATAAAGCCTTATTTGCATATGTGGACTGAGTATCACCTGCTCCATATGTGACTGCGCTGAGTTTGAATTGATCAAGGACCTTCTCAAATGCGGGTGCAATCTCTGCCCCCAAAATGGCAAGCAGCGCCTCCCTGGTTGGAAGGATCGCCAGATTGCATTGGATGCGAAGGATGTGCCCGTAGGGCACCGCTCGTTGGATGCTCTATTTGGCTGCATGTTGCCACGTTTCCTCCTGGGCTGGTCATCAGTGGGCTGATTATTGGGAAGACCCCCTCAAGGGGGCTACATCTTTGAGGGGGCGCCAAGAAGGAGTCCCTCTGTTGGCTGAATAACCATCGTGTGCTCACAGAGAGATCCACGCCATCAGACCGCTGTTCGGAAGTAGGAAATATCCGTATACTGGCCCCTGGATGGGCTTTGCCCAAGATGGTGGATTGAAACACTCTCTACGAACAGGCGGTGTCTCATGTTTGAGGCATGCTACTTTTGCAACCTGCCACGCTAGAGGAGAGAAAGGTGGCAAACTGATCAAGTGCCTAGAGAGGCGGATAGACCTGCATAGGGAAGGTGGCACAGCAGAGAGTGAGACCATAGTTTTCTTCTGACCTTGATGGATGGGGCGCCGAGGCTTCCCTTCCTCAAAGGGCTTGTGGTGCTTGGAGCCTTTGTAGATGCCTTAAGGCTGCAATTGGGTCTGGGCACCAGATATGGTTGTGGAATGTTACCATAAATATGTGGTAGTAATGTGTGTGAACACACTTAGAATCGCCTAGGATCGTCGGGGTATTTTTTCCTCACTAGGAGGTTTTTTTCCTGTGCATTGTATATATGTTTATCATTCTAGGGCTATCTTATCTTTCATTGCACACTTAGTAATACTACTCTTTGTTGTGTGCCTACAGTTTCCTTTGTCTTCTCGAAGTTGTGTGTGTTTTTCAGCGACCCTATTTTCAACAATTGGTACTAGAGCAGGTTGCATCCTCCCGAACTTAATCATCAGTATCGTCAACACACGTTTGCTCACTTTTTTAGATTTCAATGAGCTTTAGTGAGCGTCAACAAGTCAACAAATACTTCGGGAGAGTTTGTAGAGCTTAGTCTACTGCACTTTATGCACCTGGAATAAAAAACAACCACTACAAGAGGTTATGTGCACTTGTGATGTTTTTAACGACGAAAATACATTGGGTTTTTATACTCCCCAACGTCGCTAACAACGTCACTACGAAAATGTCGTTATTATCGTCGCTATATAGCGACAGTTATAGTCCTTCTGTAGCGATGCTTATAGCGACATATCGGAACCTTATATAGAGACGCTTATAGCGACACTCGAGAGTGAAATTTTTTGGGTGGCAGGGCATTCAACCCATTAACCGTACTAAATATTTTCAGAATAGAGTAAACCTAAATGAATCCAAGATAAGCCCAGACTCACCTTTGAAAGAAAGTGCAAGGTATAGACCCAAAGTAGTCACCCACAAGACAATATAATCACCAACTCCATCATGCGTAGTATTGTTTGCAGAATAAAGATACAAAACTGGCAAAAGTAATTGGACGAAAGTAAATCAATGACTATTATACATATCATAGGCAAAATTACTTGATTGTTAAGCTTTGCAAATATATAATAGTTACAACATAATTGTCATTATTGAGAAAATACATGATTTTCAATAGTTACAAAAAGACGTATACACGTCATCTCATTATACATGCTATGACAAAAGGAAACTAGTGCTATTTGGCTATGGCTAGACTAACGTCGTCTAATCAGACGTCTCATCGCGTCCAAACGGCATATCTATCGGATTTTGCAGAAAAAAATAATAAAACTTTCTGTAAGTAAAAACATAAAATTACAAAATAATCTTTTTTCTTAGCTTACCATTAAACAAATGTAAAAGAGTAAAGCGAAATACTACCCATGCCGCCGTAAGAACTCAGATGTCCATCAAGGTGTTTAAGCCCTTTTTGTCTGCGTACTTGCACTCGTACGGTGTGGGATCACGTCCTGTCACATCGACCATTGTTCAAAACATACAAAGAATCCATTATTTTAGAATTTAAAAGTACAAATAGACGTAACTACCAAACCTAAAGAGCAATGCAAAAGCACTTACAAAATCAGCCTCAAATGATGTCCACCTGTCGTCCCCCAAGCGAGCTCCCTGCCTCTTCTTGCGCTTTGGCTGCCTCCTTTTGTTGCTTCCACTTGTCAGGATTCTCGCGCGCTGCTTGCTTCACATTTTTTCAATCTTCTTTGACCAGCCAATCTGGTGTGTTCCACCCATGCTTTATTGCTTTTTGTTCTTCAGAATGCTTGTGCTTGCAGTATTTGCGCATTGGAACCTTCATCAGGTCTTCATTGAAGCGCTCATCCCGACTTAACACGGGACACTCGTCATGCAGCATGCTGATGACTCTATCTTTTAATTCATTTGGCACTTCACTCCAGGTGTTTAGTATGTAGTGTCTAAACACCTGAGAGCAAAGATGTGCATGCGCGAGATCACCTTCTTGCCTTCGTCATCCAAGATGATGCCGCCGTTGATGTCGACCGAGTACGGCAAGCCCTCTCGCCTGTGACGCGCGAACCTGGGTGTCTTGGTAGGGGTCTCTAACAGCGTCTTAATGGAGGTACGGACGTCAAGTGTCTCCAATGGAGTCTGAGCCCCAAAGCGAGGAGTGTTGATTGGGGTGACTCTCGGAGGAGTAGCTAGTGGTGTGTAGCTAGGAACGATAGATAGCCGCGCAAAACCTGGCGTAGATAGCAATGCCGTGGGGGCGGACAAAGAAGGGAAAGGTAAGGAGCCTCGTCGAACAGGAGGTGGTGTCGAGGCAACAACAGCGGCATCCCCACAGCAACCGCCACCGCCACCACTAGAGCATCTGTGTCTAGACGAGTGTCGTCTTGTCGACACCGAAGCTTCAGAGCGCGCTGAATGCTCCAAAACAGAGGGAGACGCTGAAGGAGTAGAACGACATGATGGTGCTCCAGAACGACGACTCTCCTCGTACCACCTCCTCTGCTGGGGTGACAAAGAAGAAAGAAACTCATCATCATCCGTACCTGCATTAAAAGCAAGAAAATGTAATCTTAATATTGAATGGAGAAGAAAACATGGACAAGTTATAATTTATACTATAGATAATAGGGAGAGGGATTCCTGTGTAGAGAGAGAGAGAGAGAGGACTCATAAAGGGGGAGGGATTCTTGTGTAGAGAGATTCCTGTGAAGTTCTTGTGAATTTGTCTCCGTGTGCATTCTACATATCTTATAAAATCTAATCCCCTCCTTTATGCAAAGGCTTGACCCAATCAGTGCTCCAATTACAAGGCATACCATGTTGAAGTGCAACGTTGAACATACATCCAATCATGTGTAAAATCTCTTGTTCATTTGATAATTTCCAGCTTAATACCTTGAAGATCTCTCAATTTGTGAGTGGCCAACTTTTTGAGCGCGCCACACACACCCTCAATAGTAAAAAAAGATGGCATATATGGCATTTGGTTGCTCATATAGTTACCTACAATGTGTGTACATATCCATAAGACTCAAGTTACCAAAACTCTCAACCCGCTTGCCCTTCAAGTTTCACCAAATCTTCCACATGCACATGCCTTTTCTTGGACTTGAAAAAATTTGATGCTTGAACTCCCGTCTTCTTCTCTTCTTTTGAATCAATGTCTTGTATGTATGCAAATGACTTTGATAGTTGTCTTTGTTCATAGTTGCACCTAGCTTTATCAAAGACTTTCGAGCATCTTGGCATTCTTTATCAAAGCACCTTTCGCATGATCTATCTTTGTTGATACCATGGGCATGCTTTATGAAAATATATTCTTTGGCACAAGAACAAATAACTTGCTTGAAAGCTTCCCATTTAGTTTTCACTAGTACATCATATCGAAGCTTTCCCATTAAGTTGTTTCTCCACATGTAAGGTCAATACATAAGGTCCGATGGTCTGATTTTGGGGTTCATCGATCAAATGTAAAACAATTTATGCGATACATGATGGCTTTGGATAGTAGCATATAGTCAATCACACTATCCCGATTTTGTTTTCTACATGTGAATCCATCGGTTCCACTCCACAAAGATACACCATTAGCAATGGACATACCCGTACTATTGCATATGTGCAAAAGTAACTTTCCATAGTGATCTGACTCTTTCTCATCCATTGAAGTACGATCATACAAGTGAACTTTTTCCAACTCCCTTAAAATGTATGGTATATCAAATTGTTGAGCATCCTAGCTCATGGTGTTAAATTTCTCCTCTTTTAATACATGGTCATACTCCACTTTTCTCATGCGCTCCTTCAAAGCATTCAGTCCACAAGCATTTATATATCTTGACTTCCTCTTCAAGTTGCATCAAATGTGTTGTTTGCATTCCAAGTGTCCTCTTAAGATTCTCATTCTCAACAACAAGAACCCTTATCATGCAAATCTCCACTGCAAGTGCCTATAATGCATCTCATAACTAGGGATACAACTCTTGATGATATATGCAAAGTTAGGATGTTGTATAAAATGTTTTGAGAGCACATGTGCTCAAGGATACTAGTGTTGCCTCAAGCATAGTTGAGGAATTTTGACAATCTCTCTTAATGAGCACAAGAGGATCTTTTTCTTCTATTTTTTTCTCTCACATTTGTACATATACTTGCACATATACAAGAATTAAAGATTGGTCTCCAAGAGGTATGACCTATTGCACAAGGGCAGGAGCTAGATATCCCTTATTATCCAAGTAGAGAAACCAAATAAACAAAAATGAAGAGATCTTACAAACATGGTGTAGAAATGAACACATAACATCCTTTGATTGGTTGTGAGCTAGAGGAGAGTGAGGGTGAGTTGTTGGGGTATAAAGCCCAATGTGGTCGCCCAGGTAAGTGGGCGGGCCGCCAGGTATGTACACATATTCTTTTGTAAAAACC
The DNA here is from genome assembly GCF_014529385.1 of Adiantum capillus-veneris. Classification (NCBI taxonomy): domain Eukaryota; kingdom Viridiplantae; phylum Streptophyta; class Polypodiopsida; order Polypodiales; family Pteridaceae; genus Adiantum; species Adiantum capillus-veneris. The sequence goes on from NW_028221440.1 coordinate 2,416,738, forward strand.
TAATAAGAACTCACTATGCTCTACACATTACAGTAGAGCGAGTTCACCATATCGTCGTGCTCTTCTTCTCGCACTCTCTCTCGCGTCGCACTTCCGCTCGTACTCCTTCAACTGGTATCAGAGCTTAGATCGAGGCTCGGGGCAGCACTGCAGGAGGCTAGAGTCACCAACTCAGATTGGAGTGAAATTCAACAGGCGAAGACACGGCCCCAAATATCGGGAATTGTTGTCAGAATTTCATTCTGAGGTCATCTCGGCCACCGTTTGGCTTCGACAAAGGTCTGCGCAGGCCATTTTCGACTACGTGGTCTCGACGGGTGCAGATCCGACTTTGCAAATTTGGGGTTTTCGGCCTACGACTGCAAGTGCTGAGGATATCGACACTCCCAGAGTGTTGATTTATGGCTGTCTACACATCGAAGGACGGCTCACAATTCTTGGAGGCGTGTCACATACGACACGGGCGCATCTACACAGACTGTAGGCGACATCCACTAGTTCATCAGGTAGCTTTGTTTGCTGCTTGATATTCCAGATTTCATCCTGACATTGCAGGTACTTCCACATGGGATGTATTGTCAGAGATGATGTATGTTTGTTGAGGGTTTGCTGGCTGTGAGTCACGCAGCAAACAACCGCCGCAGCGGTTACAACATATAGTGGGAAATTTGTGGATGTATGACTTTGTGGGAAGTCTATGTACTGTCAGATTTACTGCAGCCTTTGTTGAGGGTCGAGTGAGGTTTTATTGAGCTGGGGGATTCTCGAATGTTGAGATCCTTTCGGTGATACAGGTCTTGGAGCGATCCCTCGAGCACCCTTAGATAGGCAGCTAGGATGTATTGACTGTGAGTTAGACAGTTGGGATTGCATCTTTGCTTTACTGCCGTTGAGGCATTGTCACAGTCTATGCTTACAGGACAGTGACAGGACAGTGAGAGACAGTACAGGTGCAGGACAGGTTTACCCGCAGCTTACAGTGTCAGAGAGACAGTGTTTTTTGAGCTGTTTTTTGGTCTGTTTTTTAGTACACCAGAGCCATTTTACAAAGGAGACTCTGCCGAAATTTATGCAGAATCTGAAGCTTTCTTGGTTCATTTGACAGGTTGATATTGGTTCAGAGGTCAGTTTACAGGGGAAACTCTGCCGAATTTTTCCCAGGAAAGTAAACTACTGTGAAGCGTAGCTATGGCTGGATCACAGGACTGCTCTTTACAATATCAAGAAGCTGGATGGAACCAATTTCCCATTGTGGAAGAAGCAAATTTGGCACGTGTTGGTACAAAAGAAGCAGATAAAACCTATAAAGCTCAAGGGGATAAAACCAGAAGATATGGACGAAGATGAATGGAGCGAAATGGATGAATTGGCACTTTCTACCATTATGCTGACTTTGGCAGAAAGCGTTTACTTCAATGTAGCAGACGAGATGTCGGCTTATCAAGCATGGTTAAAGCTGAGTGATCTTTATGAGAAGCAGAGTGCAGCTTCACAGGTATACTGGCTTAAGAAGCTTGTTGACTTGAAGATGAAAGAAGGGACACCTATGTCCAATCATCTGAATGAATTCAACACAATCTATAGTCAGTTGTCAGCTCAAGGTGTCAAGTTTGATGAACCTGTTAGAGCTATGTTCCTGTTGATCACATTGCCGAAAAGTTGGGACACTTTTCGCACAACTTTGAGTAATTCTGCACCTCCAGATGGTTTGAACATAGCAGGTGTAGAAGGAAGTCTGCTTACTGAAGAAACCAATAGAAAGACAATGGACAAAGGCAAAGGAACAGCCTTAGTTGTCAGGGAAGGACCAAAGAAAAGTACAAAGGTGGAAAGAGGAATCAGTCTCGTAGCAAGTCCCGCAGTGCTAAAGGCAAGAGTGACATAGAATGCTACCATTGTGGCAAGAAGGGTCACATGAAAAGAGACTGCAGAGAATGGAAAGCAGAAAAAGGCAAAGAGAAAGCTGAAGACCATGGTGAGAAGAACAAGTCCTCAGTGAAGATTCAAGAAATAAATGTGACAAACACTGTTGCAGAGGATGACAGTCTAGTGTCAGGAGACATCTACTTCTTGAAGAATACAATGGACTCAGCTCTTCTTACAGCATCTGATGGAAATGCACTGAGTGACTGGATTATAGACTCAGGGGCATCACTTCATGTGTCTCCAAACAAGGAGTGGTTTACTTCTTATGTGACCACTAAAGATCATGTTCGGCTAGGCAATGGGCAGACATGTGAGATCTTAGGTGTTGGAGATGTTCAATTGAAGTTTCAGAATGGCTCTTCTTTCACGCTGAAGAATGTGAGACATGTTCCCGCAATTACAAAGAGCTTGATCAGCACAGGTTTACTTGATGATGCTGGCTACGTCACCACTTTTGGACAGAACATGTGGAAGATATCCAAGGGTTCTATGACAGTAGCACATGGAGTAAAGTCTGGAGGACTTTACATGATTTATGTATCAAATGTCTCTAAAAATGTAATCAATGTAACCGAGCAGCCGAACGTTTCTTTGTGGCATAGCCGGTTAGGACATATGTCCAAGAAGGGAATGGAAATCTTGTCTCGTTCTGGTTATTTGCCTGGCTTTTCATTTAATGATTTTGAATTCTGTGAACATTGTCTGTATGGTAAGCAAACACAGCAGCCACATAAGCATAGAAGCAGTAGAAGAGATACACAGTTGGCACTTGTTCATAGTGATTTGTGTGGACCTATGCCTAACCTATCTCTAGGGGGAGCTTCTTACTTTATGACATTTATAGATGATTACTCGAGGAAAGTATGGGTTTACTTTCTCAAGCACAAGGATGAAGCGTTTAGTGTTTTCAAAACGTTTGTGACACTTGTGGAGAATCAGAGTGGCAAGAAGCTTAAATGCTTACGCACTGACAATGGTGGAGAGTATGTTTCAAAGGCCTTTCAGGACTTTTGTGAGTCAAAAGGTATAAAACGTGAACTTACTGCTCCTTACAATCCTCCTCAAATGGTGTTGCTGAGAGGATGAATAGGACCATACAAGAGAAGGTCAGAAGTATGTTGTCTAATGCACAGCTGCCAAATGGGTTTGGGCTGAAGCTGTATCAACAGCTGTTCATCTTGTAAATAGATCTCCTAGCAAGGTTTTGCAGAAGGATTCAGTGCCAGAGATGGTATGGTCAGCAAAATGCCCTCATACAAGCATCTCAGAGTCTTTGGCTGTGAGGCATATACTCACGTTCCAAAGGAATTTAGGAACAAACTTGAGCCAAAGAGTAGAAAGTGCATCTTTCTAGGCTATGGTAATTCTGGTGAGATGGGGTACAGACTTTGGGATCCCGAATCCAGAAAGGTTGTCCGCAGCAATGATGTTCACTTTAATGAATCCAAATATCATTCTAAACCAGAGGGTTGAGGAGATTAGAAGAGTTGTCTTCCAAGAAGATGGACCTGCACGTGCAAGAAAAAATGTCAGGGCTCAAGAGGAGCAAGGACAGGATAGAGTGGAACCACAGGTTGTGGCTGAGCCTGAGCCACCTATTGTGCGTAGATCTGGACGTGTCACGCGACCTCTTGATTGTTTGTTCCATCTATGAATTAATCAAAAAATGACTTGGATGAGGTGCGGGTGCTGCCTTGAGTGAGTTTGCTAGGGGCATCTTGCTGCGAAGGTGCCTGTTGAACCTTGGTTCCTGCTGCCTCTCTCTGCGGAAATGCTAGCGCTTGGGTTTCTTATTTACTGGAAGTTCTAAATTGCCCTACCCAGTTTCCAACAAAAGTCGCTTAAAAATAATAAAAGTGAAAAATGTCAAAAACAGATCTATGCGCTGTAAAAAAGCTCCTGATAGGTTCTGACTGTTATCTGATGAACATGGTGTGTGCACCAAAGGATATGCATCTACTCTAAGTGTCTGGACATGCACGGTCTGCGAACAGACTCACACAAGTGCCAGAACACTCCCTAAGCTAACTAAATTGAACCCATGTCATGAAGGAGCTTATCCACGTACACATAGGGTTAGATGTGCACGTGACATTGAAACCATTTCCAACACAAAACCATAAACATACCCATTCCAAGTAGAGTAGCAGGAAAAACACTATTCTCCTAAATGACTGTGCATGCAATGTAGATGAACAAAGTGACGGAGTGCCAAACCGTTCACCAAACACACGCAAAAAGTGAGATCGAAACTTGACTTTTCGACCTAAACCTATCAACTGTGGCAAATCACAATGGGAATGCCGATGCTTCATGGACAATCTTGCTATTTCTCTTTCTGAGACTGTGTCATGCCAAGAAAGAAACATGTAAAAGCGATTGACAAAACGGACAATCGGGAAACAATCCTTGAATGCAAACTTTTTTTCTTTTCGAGAGTGATCCGCATACATCCATGCTCATCCGTGAGTGAATCATGTGCATTGTACAATATGGCATGCTTGTGAAAAGGGAACACATAAAGACGGTAACGAAAATACTAGAAACCGTCACGAATGAGAAACTCGAACCATGCATGCTGACTAATCATGCGAACACACAATACTTCTTGAGTGGATTCTCTGGACCTTGACTCGAGAGCCAAGATCAGTCTTGCGTGACTGATCGTATCTGTAATGAGGTTAGCTTCACTAAAAACATCATCATTCAAACTATCATCCTTGCGAACAATCACATCTCTATCATGCAAAAAATGTGTATCGTGCTTTGAAGAGGAAAGGACTGAGAGATTTTGCTTCTCATGTTTCTTTTCAAGCTTCGCCTGCACATGAGAAATGAGAGGTCAAGAATGAAGACCCTCCTCACCACGAATGATTATGGGAGAGTCACTTTTGGCATTTAGAGTGAGCGTATTGTCAGCCCAATCAATGAGAGGGTTATGTTCACGAAACCATCGAATACCCAAAATCATATCACATTCTAAGAGAGGAGACACAAGAAATCTTCTACGGAAGGAAGTTTGCTAAACAGTGAATAACACATCAAGGCACTCTCGTGTAATGAGAGAGTCCACATCGGGAGCGAAGCCCGACACCTCGAGAGGAGTTGTCTGGCTAACCTCCAAGCGGGCTCTTCCTACAAGAAAGTCACTAATCACATCATGCATACTGCTGAATCAAACAATATGACAAAACGTTGACCCTTCACGTGACCATAACATTTGAAGAGAGACTCATCATGTGTGTGTTAGAGACATATGGAGATCAGTGTGGTTCACTAAAGTGCTTGTGGTAGCTGTTGGTGTTGTGGGTTCTTTGGGTTCTTTAGTTAGGTTCGTTGGATGCTTTCTTAAGACAATTTCTTTTCATATGACCTTTAGTATGACATTCAAAACATCTTCGCTCTCATGCATATACGGCTTGTTCTGCAAGAGTTAACCAACCTCCTAAAATTCCTTGAGCAGGTTTTTCATTAAGCGTCAACTTAGGGTTTTCTTGACTTTTAGCTTTTCCTTTTCCCTTAGATTCATTGTGAGAAATTTTGTGCTTGAGAAATAGAGAAAGATTGATTAGGAGAATTACCGTTGTTCTTACCGTTCTTACCATTCTGCGGGTTCTGAGAATTCTGAGTGGTACTTTGAGAAGACTTGTTCTCCTTAGGCTTACCTTTATTGTGCTTCATTCCTGTGCGAGATCAATCACAATCGCCTTGTTGAGGTCTATTGGATCGAGGACTTCAACATCGAACTTGATATACTCGTCCAACCCAAAAAGGAATGCCTCTTTGCGCTCTTCATTCAATTTGTGTAATTGGGTGCCAAGTTGCAAAACACAGTTAGAAAAATACATAACTGGAGTACCATCTTTCTTGAGATTACACCAATCTTCTTTCAACCACGCTAGATACTGAGGTGGCATGAACCGCGCCTTGAGCTTGTCTTGGAAGTCCGCTTAATTGAACAAAAGGGGCATGCCTTCCTAGGCTTCCTCTAAGTGCGCGGTCATTGGTGCCTCTTGCCACGATTGATACCAATTAATGGTATCACCAGCAAGATACATGGCTGCCATTAAAACTTTGCTATTCCCTATTTTCTTAGTTGTCGCAAAGTAAGCATTTAATTAATGCAACCAAGAATGAATAACATCAGCATCCATCTTACCGTCATACTTACTGAACGTCAGTTTCTCAGTGACTGGGTTGTTGGAATCTGCATCTCTATCTGTGCTACATAATGAAGTGCCAACATCCTTGATTGGCTCGGATTTCGGGGTGAGTACCTGTAGGACCAACTCTTGCTTGCGTTGGTCTCTCTGCGCCTCACGCTCTAACTCCATAGCTACTCGTTTTTCTTCAACCGCTATCCGTTGAGCTTTGCGCACTTGATCGCGCTCGAGCTTCATAGTTGCCCTTCGGTCTTCAACTGCCAAGCGCAATTGCTCACGCTCACGCTCCATGGCTGCCTTTCGTTCTTCGGCCGCGAAGCGCAATTGCTCACGCTCCATGGCTGCCCTTCTTTCTTCTAAGGCGGCACGTTGCACCTCTTGTTGTAGCATCATCTCCATCATCGACCTGACCAAAACCTCCATTAGATTTGGTGCAATCCGTGGCATAGATGGGGATGAGGGAGGATCATGAAAAAACTCTCCTTGTCTAGAAACTTCTTCTCCAACACCACTCTCATCACCTTCACGCAAAGTATCCATTCCTCTTCGGGTAATGACCATACACTGAGATCTTGTGGCCTTGGGTTCTTGAGGTACTTGGGTTCTTAGCTTGCAATCGGTGTTTGAGAAGGCTTTCCTCTTACCCAAGCTCGACTCTTTCCTGCAGGGCATCCCTTGGCGGCCTTGCGCTCACACCAAAGATTCTTTTTCCCACCTCACGTTGATTGGCCAGCCGCTAAGTGCACAGTCCGCTCTCAATGAGTGAAAAGAGGAACAAGGGGAGGCTGGACAATCCCTTCTTTCTTGGGTTACTTGTCACTCTACAAAAAGACGATTAGGAATCGACACGCCCAAGTGGACTTGGGTTACGTGCGACCGCAACAAGCAAAAAATAAATAAAATTGGTTCTTTCCTTGAGTGATACAGAACACTGCCAAAGAGCTCTGATACCAATGTAAGGTGTAGCGAAAGTGAATCTTGATAGTGCTCAAGATGAGTACTCCAAACTGTGCTCAAGGGTTCCTTTTACTTACTGAAGGGAGAGCCTTCCTTTCTTCTTAGAGAGAGTGCAAGTACAATGATCACAAACAAAGTGAATGCTACTGTGAATGAAAGTGCTGAGAATGAGAGAGAGAGAGAGAGAGAGAGAGAGAGAGACGACACCAGACGGTTCTCAAACCCTCCTTCAAGGGCCCCCCTCTCTATGGCAAGAGAGGTCTATGCTATAAATTGCACAAATCTGGTTCAATGGTCTAGATGATGTGGTACTTGATGATGACTATGTCAACGACGACGATGGAGACTATGACGATGACGACGATGGTGTCGTCGTCAAGTCTAGGATCTGCGACAATGGCGACAAAGGTGTCATCGTCAAGATAGGGATCTGTGATGACGATGACGATGACGAAGGTGTCGTCGTCAAGATAGGGACTGCGATGACGATGACGATGTCGACGACGACGGCGTCAAGGCTGAAAATTGAAAACGCTAGATGCTTTGCTGGGGATCTGCTACCGTGGCGGTACTGCGGCCTGAATCTGCAACTGCTTTGTCGGACTGGGGCTGAAATGCAAAAACGCCAGGTTGATCTGCTGAATTTTGAAAACACTAGGCTGATCTGGTACTACATAGGGAATCTGGTGAGGATCTGCAACCAGAGGATGCAAGTTCTCGTGAGACTAAGGCTGAATGTCACAAACCCGAGACGTGACATGCCCTGGACACAACAGACCTGGATCCGCAGGCTGACATGACTAACGGTACGGATTTTAGAAAATCACACCGCAAATTGCGTTGACACGTGGCAGTCGTACGGATCTGCTTTTTACATTGTTGGCTGTATGGGATTCCTTGAAAAAGCGTTGGCTGAATATTTTTAGCAGCTTTTCGACTCAATTGCTTTATTTTCAAAAGCTTGAGAGCTTTTGATTTTGGGGCTCTGCTTTTGGGTATCCCTTGTAACTTAAAAATAAGTGGGCAGGGCCCTCACTTCTCAGAGCATTTGGACGCAGAGTCTGAGAGTGAGAACCCTCCCACTCTCTTGTACTTTGAACACAGATTAATACAAAAAGAAATACCGAAAGGGACGCCAGTCTTTGGGGCCAATATCTCTAGGCACGGAACTCCGTCGGGCCATGTTGAATCAATTGTGACTTGTGAACTGTTTTGAATTGAATCTCTGCTATGTCGCGGTAGAATCTTGACTTGGAGTGGTATCAGAGCGCGGCCGATTTCTCTTCTACCTGGAAATCCGATCCTTTTCTCACGGCACTTGTGGATTCCAACAACGAACAGTTGACTTCCTCTGCATCTCGGGATACGGAAAGAGATCACAAAAAAGATTCTCATGAAGAGTACAGCCCACCTCGGCCTACTTAGGCGGAGATTGAAGAGATGGAACGTCAACAACTGGTTGACGACGCAACAAAGATGATGATCAACCTTGCAAAGGATCCAAAATTTGCAAAATTTTTGACTCAGACGTCCTTCAACGAGGTGCACGCCCGATGGCCGAAGACCACAGAGCCACCCCTCAAACCAGCACTCAAGAAACCTCCTACTCCGAGGATGTTTACAGAGCAAGAATTGGAAGAGGTGGTTTGTCACAAACGGGAGCGCATAGCAATAAAAAATAGACTCGGATAAATAGAATTTATCATTTAGTACTGAAGCCAGAGGATATAGAGAGAAATAGATAGAGAGAGAGAGAGAGAGTGAGAAGATCGACACAGAACTGGGAACCAGAAGATTGGCTAGTGCCCCCCTTAAAGAGAATCCTCTATAGGAGAGAATCTTTTTACAAGCACAAGAACCAAAGAAAACCCCTCCGTTCTAATTCTCTGACTCGATGGTCGTTCCTTCCCGTAAGGGAAATCCGAGAGACGAGCTCTCAATCCTTTTTCCGTCTGTACTCGGAGTCGAGACTCCACAGACAATTTCCGAATTCCGTTCCCGGAATCCCCAAGGGTAGGCCGAAGCCTTCCCACTTCTCCTTCGCGATGAAGTACCTGCAAACACATACGCAAACACGTGAGTCTGGCGACAGAGACTTCTCTTGCTGACGTTGGTAACTCCTTTGAGTGAGGGCATGTGGTGCTTTTATAGCTCCTTGGCCACGGCTCGAATAGATGCTCGCATAGAGATCACCGCCGTTTTTTTTTTTTTTTTTTTTTGTTCTATCCGAATGGGGAGAGAATTCGCTGGCTGGTTTTGTTGCAATATTTTCTAAGTGGCTACCCACTTATTAAGTGGGCGGCCGGCATATTTTAAATTGGTCTGAACCTGCCCAAAAAACTCAATAAAACCTTATAAGTTTAAAATAATGCTTTTCACAACACTTCCCAGGCGTCCCTGGATGCAACCACATGCACAAATGCAATGCAAACATAGATTCCTCGTGGGAAAGCATTTGCTCTTCCCAGAAACTCGTTAATTAAGAAAAGCTTCTCAAAACCAATCTTTATTCTTGTGCTTGCGTCTTTACACATATTCCTCTTTCCAGTTCGGATTTCCTCTCGACTATGGATATCCCGTTTCCGATGCACCCGTCACCCACCTTGTGACACATAAGGAATACCCATCACCTAGTCCTTTCCTACCGAACTTACGGTACAATCCCCTTCACGATGCTCTATGTCACCCATCCTATGACGCATCAGAGATATCTGTTCTCGGATGGTCGGATACTTCTTACTAATGCTCCCCGTCACCCATCCGTTGTGACGCATCATAATACCCGTTCTTGGTGGCCTTACAAATATTCCCTTTCACAGTGCTCCTGTCATTACTTTGAATGACGCACTAGGAACACTCTATACTCGGATGTTTCCAATGAGAAAAACCCTCTCACTTACAAATCCAATAATTCATTTAGAACTATTTTTATGTCAGATAAAGCCAATTTAGCAACATGGTTGATACACGGATTATGCAGCTTTTTGACGCGAACAATAACGCTAAAAAGCACGACAAAAAGCAGAAGAAAGGAACTGACTTCCCGGGTTATTTGGGTCGTCAATCTACTTTTGCCTCGGCAGAAAGCACAAGAAGCGTGTTAGATTTGAAGGAGTATTCAGTTCTTCTTCTTCTTCTTCTAACAGTTCTTCTAGCTCTTCTGACTCTAGCGAAGAAGACAGGAAAGGGAAAAAGCAAAGCAAAAAGCAAAGCTTCGGAAAGGGCAAGAAAAAGGCCAAGAAGCCTAAGTTTTGCCCAGTTTTTGATAGTTCTATAGAGGACTCGTCTTCAGATAGTTTCGACTCCGACAATCACAAGTTTTATGCAAAGAAGAAGCATTTCTATAAAGCTAACCAGTATAACTTTCTCGAAGATAAAAGCAAGAAAGTTCGAGAATTTGAAGAATGTCACAAAGTGATGACGTGTCTGCCTAGGAGCTGAGCTACTGAAAACCCTAATTCTGCAAACCCTAACCCTAAAACTTGCAAATCCTAAAATCTGCCAAAACCCTAACACTAGCAGCAAGCTGATATTTCCGTGAAAAGCGCTGACTTGATGACGTGGCACTGTACGACCAGACCCGGAATTTGTGGCGCTAGTTTTTCAGCTTTTGGCTACACAATTGGAGAATAGAGAGAGAGAGAGAGAGAGAGAGAGAGAGAGAGAGAGAGAACTGGATTGCTTTATTTTATTAAAAAAACTCAAGTGAGTTTGATAGAGAGAAAAAGAGTCTTTTGCTTTTAGGCTTTTGGATCTGAAGCTTTTGGGGCTCTGCTTTTGGCATCCCTTGTAAACATTTAAATAAGCGGTGAGGGCTCCCACTCTTCAGAGCATCTGGACGCAGAGTCTGAGAGTGAAACCCTAACCGCTTTTTTGTACTTTGAACATTGATTAATACGTAAAGAAATATCGAAAGGGGCGCCAGTCTTTGGGGCCAATATCTCTAGGCACGGAACTCCGCCGGGCCAGTGAACTGTGAATTGTTTTGAAGTGGTTATTTGGTGCTGTTGTCGTGATTGATTCTTGACTTGGAGTGTCCAAGTCTGTTACAGTGGTATTAGAGCACGGTCGATTTCTCTTCTACGGAAATCCGATCCCAATTTTTGTTCTGCGGCACCTATGGCTTCAGACAAGGATCAGTCGACTCCTTCTGCATCCGGAGATGCGAGAAGAGACCACAACGAAGATTCACGAGAAGAGTATGGCCCGCCTCGGCCTACTCAGGCAGAGCATCGAGAGATGGAGCGGCGACAGTTGATCAACGATGCAACAAAGATGATGCTCAATTTTGCCAAGGACCCGAAGATGGCAAAATATATGAGCAAGACGTCTTTGGAGGAGGTGCATACGGAGTGGCAGAGAACCACAACACCCCCGAAACCCGCTCTCAAGAAACCTCCTGTTTCCAAGAAGTATACAGAGAAGGAATTAGAAGAGGTGGTGGATGCACGAATTGCTCAGCTTTTTGACGCGTAGAACAAAGCTAAAAATCACGGCAAAAAGCAGAAGAAAGGCACTGACTTCCCGGCTTATTTGGGTTGAAAAGGCAAAAAGCGAAGCAAGAAACAACGCTTCGGAAAGGGCAAGAAAAAGGCAAAGAAGTCTAAATCTCGCCCAGTGAGTGACAATTCTACAGAGGACTCGTCAACAGAGAGTTCAGACTCTGATGACGGCAACTTTTATGCGAACAAGAAGAATTTTTATAAAGCCAACCAATATGACTTTCTGGAAGATAAAAGCAAGAAAGTCCGCAAGTTTAAGGAAGATGGACAATCAATCAAATTTGACACTTTTTCAGGATATAAAGATGCTTCGAAGGCTTTGTCTTTTATACAGCAGTTTGACATCGCTTTCGCGGGAGGACGCTATTCAGAGCACTCCAAGATTCGGAGAGCTGCCTCTTATTTTAAGGGGAATGCTCGAACTTGGTGGTCCATGCTTCTTTTAAACAAGACTGTGCCAGTTAAATGGCTGAAATTTAAGAAGCTTTTTATTTCTTCTTGGTTGACGCAAGAGCATGAACGTGATATACGAGCTGCTTGGAACCATCTTCGGATGACCAAGAGAGATACAGTGGATGCTTATTGCGAGAGATTCTGGAGCTCTTTTCTACCTGCCTCTTCATTCAAGAAGATCTCGTTCAGAGAACAGATTGAGCGGTTTACTTTGGGTCTACCTACAGAGATCCGAGATCACTGCTTGGAACAGAAGTCAGCTTCTATTCAGGAGTTGATGAGTCATGCGAAACGGGGCTTTGTCATTCACTCTAGCAGTCTGACCTACCCCACCGATGAGGTCATGACACAACAAGCCGAACAGACTTCAACGAATGAAGGTAGAAAGAGAAAGAGCAACCCAGAAAAGGAGGATGCACGACCCAAGCTTACTCCTCAGGAGCGAGCTTGCTTCATCAGGGAGGGGAAGTGCTTTGGATGCGGGCTATTTGGATATATCTCCGCGAAGTGCCCTAAAAAGGCACAGAAAGAACGAAACAACAAGGACGACGAAAGGCCTGAGAGTTTGAGAGCAGCTGAGGAACGTGTAAGAAAAGGCAAGATGAAAACCGGACTGGTTCCAGATTGTGTGGATACCGAACCCAACACCATGGACGAGAGTATAGAACTTTGTCAAGCCTGGGGCAAAGTGAAAGACCAAGAGGCCTGATCCCCTTTGATGGAGGAGCCAAGGCCAACTTCATTTCACCGGAATTGGCGGCGCGGCTCGAGATCACTCCCGATCAGATGGGACCACTTGCGGAGGCTGTTCTAGCAGCACCAGGCAGGGACGTAGCCATTACACCTGTCATTGGCAAACTTCGGTTGCATTGTCAGGGGTATTTGAGGCATGAGGACTTTTTCATAATGCCTTTGAAAGGTTGTGATGTTCTCTTAGGGATTCCCTGGAACCACAAGAACAACGTCGTGGTCGATTATCGGGCGAGGAAAGCGACATTGACTACAGAGAAGACCAGAACCATTGTACTTGATATTAAACTAAAGGGCGGGTCTGTCCCTATTGTATCGGCTTCGGCCATTTCTAAAATTAATGAAATCCAGTCTGTTTGTTTACTCGATCTTTATGAAAGAAATGAGTGATGAGGATAGGACAAATATGTCTAAACTTGATAAAGAACCCCAAGATTTTCTACACTCTCATGCCGATTGCTTCTCAGAGGGCCTGCTAGGCGAGTTACCACCTGCTCGTCCTGAAGATCATACCATTGATCTGATACCTAGAAGCACACCACCAAACCGGCCACGTTACCGTGCGAGCCGAGCACAGAATGAAGAGATTATGAACCAAGTGAAAGACCTCTTGGAAAAGAGTCTTGTCCAGCCTAGTACTTCACCGTATTGCTCTCCAACGTTGTTGGTTTTGAAGAAAGACGGATCTTGGAGAATGTGCATCGATTATAGAGATCTCAACAAAATCACCATCAAGAATAGATTTCCGATTCCTAGGATCAATGATATACTCGACAGATTACATGACTCCTCGTGCTTTAGCAGGATTGATTTTGAGGAGTGGATATCATCATATCAGAATCGCGCCAGGCGACGTCTACAAGACAGCTTTTCGGACGACTTTTGGGTTACTTGAGTTTTTGGTGATGCCTTTTGGCTTAACCAATGCTCCTGCGACATTTAATCGGATGATGGACAGGATTTTTCGACAGCACAGGCTATTTGTTGGCACTTTCTTTGACGATATCATTGTTTTCTCCAAGAATGAGACAGCACATAGAGATCATCTACTTCAGGTCTTTCAGGCATTACGAGATCACAAGTTAGTGATTAATGCAAAGAAAAGTGAATTTTTCCTACCACAAATACACTTTTTGGGACACATTGTCTCAGCAGCAGAAGTGCAAATGGATCTGGCCAAGATAGAGACTATCCGTGATTGGCCCGATTTGAAGAATGTCCATGAAGTTAGAAGCTTCTTGGAATTGTGTTCGTACTACAGGCGGTTCATTCGAAAGTTTGCAGAGATGGCTTCTTCTTTGCATATCTTGACACAGAAAGCAATCCCTTTCTCATGGGGACCCACAGAGGTGACTTCCTTTCAGACATTGAGAAATTGACTACAGGACCAGTTTTGACTTTGTCGGACTTGCAGAAGTCATTTGAAGTATATTGTGATGCTTGTGGTCGTAGTTTGGGTGCGGTCTTAATGCAAGAAGGCCATGTCATTGCTTACGAGAGCCGATTGTTCTCAAGGCCAGAGATGACAGCACAAATTTATGAGAAAGAGCTTTTAGCGGTTATCCATGCTCTTACTCGGTGGCGGCATTACCTACTCGGAGCGGATTTTACTGTCTTCACAGACCATCAGAGTTTGCGCTACTTCTTGTCACAGAAGCAGCTTTCGAAAAAGCAGATGCGGTGGGTGAACATCTTGTCACAATTTCACTTCCAGATTGTCCATGTTCAGGGACAGAAGAATGTGGTGGCAGATGCTTTGTCTCGGAAGCCATTGGTTCTGGCTATTTCCGCGATACATCATAGAAGCTTCGAGGATATGGTCCACCAGTATGCCACAGATACAGATTTTGCAAACGTTTTCACACGGATATAGGATGGGGAGACAGTAGCAGGATACTCCATTCGGGATGGCTACTTGATGAGAAAAACCATGTTGTGCGTTACACAGCCGTTGAGGGAAAAGGTTATGACTGAATGCCACTGTCCACCTTTTATGGGTCACCGCGGCATTGCTACTACCATGAAAGGGGTAGAGAGATACTTCTTTTGGCCGAGACTCAAAAAGGATGTGGAAGAGTTTGTGCGCAGTTGCTTGGTATGCCAGAAGGTCAAGTTTGACAAGCATAAAGCACAAGGATTGTTACAGCCTTTGCCCATACCCACCCACCCTTGGCAAAGTATTGCAATGAATTTCATTTTTGATCTCCGAGAACACAGAGTGGTCACGATGGTATCTAGACTGTTATTGACAGATTTAGCAAGCAGGCTCATTTCATTCCAGTGAAGAAAACAGTCAAGCAGAATCATTTAGCGAGACTATTTGTGGCCCAGATATTCAAATTACATGGCATGCCTGTAAGGCAATTTGGGAGAACATTGACACACGGTTGCAGTTCTCGTCATCGTTCCACCCGCAGACTGACGGGCAATCTGAGATTGCCAATTCAGTGGTTTTAGATTTATTAAAGTCTTATATCACAGATCAGAAGACTCAATGGGAAAAATACTTACCTTTGGTGGAATTTGCCTACAATAACACGATACACTCTTCGACGGGGAAGACGCCATTTAAGATTGTTGAAGGTGCTGCGAAGGTTCCACCCTTTCTTAGCACGAAAGATAAGATTTTTGAAGCAGATGAATATACGCGACTTAGATACGGCTTTTGCCAAGGTTCACGAGACTTTGCAGAAGTCTCAAGAACGTACCGCCACAACTCTTGCGTGATAGTAGGGCTCGGCACACAGTTGCCCGTTGCATTTCAAGAAATTTCGTTTTGGGGAGCGTTCTTGCGGCAATCTCGTGTGTTCTCAATCACTCGAGAGTCGCCCCTATAGGGAGTGCCATGTGCGTGCAACAAGCCCGACGGCAGGGTCCGACTTTGAAGGACCTTCAGAAAATCGACTAAAGTTTCTTCCATGTGCGCAATCCTTCAACAGCGGTCTTTGCACCGATATATACGGGCCTCGCTAGCATGCATATGCACCGATTCTCCCTCCCTGCCCAGATCACACCCCTCCTGCTCATGGTTGTGAGCGCCCATGATTTCACCTCTGCTATGGATGAGACTTGTACGGAAGGTGTATATGTGGGTCATGTTCTCTCTCTCTCTCTCTCTCTCTCTCTCTCTCTCTCTCTCTCTCTCTCTCTCTCTCTCTCTCACACACACACACACACACACACACACATAAAACATGTAAAAGGTAAGCAGCCGCTACAATAAGTAACCAGTCATACATATTTACAGTTTTGCTTTCATCAGGCCAATGAAATTCTACTCACAGCGTATAGGCTAGACGCTTCAAGAGAGTATATGATCCTACTCGATAAACTCAATCCTTCCATCAAGGAAAATGGCTAACAACTAGCTATCATATCAGTTCTCGAGCTCCTTTCACAACTGCTGTGAGAAATCATCATTCACATCATCGTCATCCCAATCATCCTCCGTTGTTGTAAAGCATCTTTTCTCTCCTCTTCATCATCCCACTCTTCGTTCTCGAACTCTTCAAACTCGTCATCATCTTCAAAAGATCTAGCTTATCGTCTTTAACAGCTGGGGCATCTTTGGGTAAAGTTTGAGTCGCCATTTCATATCAGTCCCAAATCTGCAAGACAATTGAGCACCCGGAGAGTTCGGAAAATAGAACAGAAGTTTCACCGTGGGAAAAGTGTTTCTGGTGCAAGATATGAGCATACAAGTCTTGCCCACAGTGACACATTTGATGAATCTGAATGTGCTCATGGTGGTGTAAAATGCTTCAATCCCTTAGGTGCAACATAACAGGCGGTACTATCTCTGTTTCCTTGATTTGTTACATATAACTTTTGAAGAAACAAGTGAATTGCTGGTCTGTTCTCTGAATCTACAAGAAACTCTCTCTCTCTCTCTCTCTCTCTCTCTCTCTCTCTCTCTCTCCGGGTGTGTGTCGCTTTATCTTCTTGCTACTCTTTCTCGTTAACTTGCAGGGCGCATTCGGCTTTCTCGCCTGTGACAATGCAGATTCCCTCTTGCTCAGCGAGTCAAATTGCATGCATGATGCAGCAGCAGCCACCACACCACCTTCTCGTTGTGAGGGCTCCGATGTCTCTCTCTCTCTCTCTCTCTCTGCCCTAGCCGTTCCTTTCCCCTTCCCCCCCAGCCTCCCCCTGGGCGAGGGGTTGCCCTGTGGGGAGGCGTTAAGCCTTAGCTCGCCCCCCATACAACCCAAAAGCTCCTGCGACCTGGGTCCGACCTGGTTCCCTGCACGAGCTGGTTCGACATGACCTCAAGAAGCAAGATCTCGTGCCTGTGACAGTCCGTGTGAGGCAACAGTTTGTGTGCGTGCTCGTTCGACCTCAAGAAGCACGAGCTCGTACTATGACAGTCCGCGTGAGCCTGCGAGATAGTCGTCTGTGTAACCCTGCGAGCGACAGAGTGCCCTGCGAGACAGTCTCGTGCATGTGACAACTTGGTTCGGCCCCTCGAAGAGGTTTAGCTCATTTCGGTCTGTCGGCCTGGTTTGCTGTGTGAGATTCACCACCGCCTGACAGTCTGATTTCGGCCTGGTTCACTGCTTGAGATTCACCCGAGCGACTTCAAACAATTTCAAGAAGGTTGGCATTCCTAAGGTCTTGTCTCTGCACTGCGACCTCAAGAAGGCTGGATTTTTCAAGAAGTTCGGTCTTTACTACTTCGACCTAAGCAGCTCATTGCATTCATGGCTACCCGGGCCGCGTCCCGAAGTAAGCTTAGTTTTGCCGGAGTCGTGGAAACACCTCCGAAGGTAGACAACATCACCCGCCTTCAAACGGAAGTCAAAAGCCTCCGCAAGGAGAATGACGAGTTGAAACAAAGGCTTGCAGCTTTCGAGGCTCGGCTAGCCACAATAGAGAATCGCAAGGAGGAGGAGCTAAAACAGATCGAAATCAAACTCACAAAGGCAAAAGAAGAAGTAGAGACGACCGTCACAAAGGAGGTCAAAACTCAAGTACAAGAGGTAATCTCTCGCAGGGTCGAAGATCGTGTGGCTTTCACGCTACGTGAACGGCAACGACAGGAGGATATCGCCCTCAACGTTCGCATTGGTGGGCTTCCAAGCGATTGGAAAGGGGAGGGGGATCCCAAGTTTAGCGAGTCATTTGCCCGCATCCAATCCGCAATCCCTATGGTACAGTGTGATCCAGTAACAATCACTTCTCTTGCACACGAGAATCGCACCAATCATGCAATCTACACTTTCAAAACCAAGAGGGACCGGATCAAATTTCTTGAGCAATCAAGACTTCTAAAGGACACCAAAGTGTGGTTTGCAGAAGATCTTACACCCGCTCAACTCAAGCAAAAGAAGGCAGAACTACAGAAGATGCGAGAAGCGCGCATAGCAGGAAAATGGGCAGTCTACCGAGGAGGTAGAGCCATTATTCAAGAGTTTCGAACTCCCAAACCGGTTCTCTCCTCACCTCCTTCTGCATAGATTTTGTTCATCTTATCTTATCTTAACTTTTTTTTTGGACCCTCAGTCCTTAACTAAGATGTATCCCACAATCCCCTCACGTTTGTAATGTTTTGTTTTTGGTCCCATAGGTCATATCTGACCTCCGTGGACGATAATACAATCTATCTATCTATCTATCTCTCTCTCTCTCTCTCTCTCTCTCTCTCTCTCTCTGGCAGAAACAAACCTTCAGAGAAACTCCGAATTGTTTCTTTTCCAAACCTCCGAATTGTGCGCCCCTGTGAACCTGTGAACTATTGCCTTTGTGAATCTCCGAACTGTTACCTCTGCGAACCTGCTTTTGTTTACTTGCCAACCTGTGATGTTGCTTTTATTTTCACGGGAGCGTTTTTTACACTGGTTTCGTACTCTGGTGTGAGGTCATGTAGGTAGAGTCCGGCCACCTAGTGTGGTCGGACATGTTATGGTTGTAACCAACTCTCTAGCATAATATTAGGAGGTGTCCTCTCAAGGTAGAAGCAGACTCAGTTTGAGCCTAATCCCGTGCACACCACATTGGTGGAGGCGGCGGGCAAGGGTTGGTTAGAAACCTTTTCTTTATTTTCTTGGGGGAATCCCTACGAGAGCGCTGATGGCATTCCTGCTTGACATTGGGTAGTAGAGAGAGAGAGAGAGAGAGAGAGAGAGAGATAGCGCTACTTAGAGAAAATCTACTACCCTCGCCATGCACACAAAGGCATGATTTGGAGCTCTCGTCTACGCTTGCTCACAGCTCCCGAACCAGCAGCCACCCTTCTCACATTTCTTGCTTTGCTCCCAATCTCAACAGGGGTTGCGCGCAAGCCAGAAGCTCATTAGTTGCCAACCTCTTCAATGACTCCTTGCCTCCGACGCAAGTAAAATCCTCTTTACTCTTGTAATCACGTCATCAGCTCTCGTGTAAGGCAAGAATGGCTCTCGCTTGGCCATTGAGGAGGGCGATTCTTGCGCTGGAAGCTTACTGCTGCTGCTGCTGCTGCGCTGCTCTTTAGTTTCGTCGTGATGGATGCCAGTTCGAAGAGGAAGCTCGATGAGCCTACTGAGGAGGTCGAAGATGAGGTAGAAGAAGACGACGAAGAGGACGAAGAACAGCAGAATGGTGTTGCGCAGGGCGACGGTGGGGTCGATGCTACCGAGGTGCGTGCCCTCATTGAGCCTTTTACTAAAGAGCAAATCGTAGATCTCCTTTTGCAGGCTGCGTTAGCGGATTCACAGGTTTTGAGAAAAATCAGGAAGCTTGCTGATAGGGATCCTGCCCACCGCAAGCTTTTTGTCAGAGGCCTCGGCTGGGATATAACTGTGGATTCCTTGAAGGCTATCTTTGCGCAGTATGGGGAAATTGAAGAATGCTCTGTAATCAAAGATAAGCGGACAAGTAAGAGCAAAGGCTATGGCTTTGTTACTTACAAGCACATGGATGCAGCTCGCCGTGCTCTCAAAGAGCCCAGCAAGAAGATTGAAGGGCGGGTTACCGTGTCACAATTAGCTTCAGTTGGGCCATCTGTTCCATCAAATGATCAAAGTGGCCGCAAAAATCTATGTGGGCAATGTTCCACATGACCTTTCTGCTGAAAAGCTGCTCTTGTTCAGTCCCTTTTATTGCAAGAACCCTCTCTCATGGAGCTTTCGGGATCACGCCTGCAAGACAGTCCCATCAAAGCAGTGGCTAGTTTGTTAATGCATTTGGATTTTGGTGAGTGTTTTTTGTGACAACCTACACTGAACGTGCTCTGCACAAACGATCCTCTTTGGGATATTTTGCAATTTGCAGTTGGTTCTCAAATGTTCTTGTTTTGAGCATGCTCTAAAA